>NC_056732.1:371958677-372146177 GCF_019279795.1 Protopterus annectens | reverse complement strand
AGGCAGGGACAGGGTTAATGTCAGGGTTAGCATGCGCTACAAAGGCTGGCAGGGCAGTATGGACATCAATTATACTAAGACTTTTTACTTGACATGGTCATGGCAGACATGACTGTCTTCATCTGGTAGACACCAGCTCTAGTGCAAATTACTTAAGGTGTAGTTTATAGGCATGCAGTTTAATAACTTGTATGATCTATACTCTATGCTACCTGGTCTTTTTATACAAGGACAGACATGTTTTTTGCAGTTGGAGTATCATTATAGTGAACTGACGCTAAGTGGTAGGTTGGAGGAGAGTTGGAACTACATTTATTGGCCTGGGAATTAAAGAATTAGTGGCGGAAAAGTTGGGTAAGAGCATTACAGTCAGAGCCATAGGTGTTAATGACATTAAATGAGGAAATTAGAGAAGAATGTACTATTTATTACAATTAGATTTATTGGTCTATCTCAAGTGTGAGGAATGTTATTGTTAAGTGGCTGCTGGAGTGTGTGTGTGTGTGTGTGTGTGTGTGTAAGACTGAATAGAAAGTTAGAAGAGGGGGGGTAGGGAGATGGTAGCACCTACTAAGTATATGAATACAGGCAAACCTGGAGGACTAGATGGGTTTCCTTTACCTTCTACAACAGCACATGGTTGTGGAGATTAATCTGCAGCAGTAATTAAGGGAAATATTGAACAGTACAGAGCTGTACCTTGTTTGTTCGACACTCCCAGACCAGAGTTTAAGAAAAGAAAAAAGTCCTCAACTCAATTTGAGAGAGAAACAATAAAAGAAACTCCTTAATCTTGAGAAGTGACTGCAGTTTCCAAAGCTGTTTTAAGTGCCATTTAAACAGCCATAATCATGGTCATGGCTGCATACATAAGTTACTGCTGCAGCACTAATGCAGCTATTCCTCCTCCAGGGACAAATAAGGGACACATTGCTGTCTAGACTAAAGCGCTGATTTCACTCACTTGCTGCTTGTGTCAGGGGTGACCTTGTCTCTTGTCCCACCCTTGCTATAGCTCTGGAATAGTATATTAGATGAGGGTTTCCATTAAAATTCAATCATTTGCTGATCACTGGTAGTACATTTGGATTTTGTTGGCTGGGCTAAATGATACAGAGAAAGCAAAGCTAGTACAGTATGATTATTCATAAATATTTTGACAATGTCCGCCACAAATATTTGCAGTGTACCGTGTCATGGTGTTTTGGAACTAGAGTACTGAGAAGGGTTAAGGCTCTATATGAGTTCACATAGACTCTCGATACAGAGATTTAGAAAGAGACTTCTAGTATGGTTATCTTTTGTTCCCTGATTTATTTCACTTAGTTATTGAAAAACTGGCCTGACTACTACAGATCTTTTTTACAGAAGCTAGAAGAGGTGGAAAAAAGAGATATAGCTCAGTTAATTTATTTGCCGATGAGTGCATGTTGTAGCTCAAGGATGATGGATTGTTGACAACTGCTTTGGAAATATTACAGCATTTTGTGGAGGAATCAGAAGTTAGAGCTCATCCTCTTAAGTCTGTAGAACAGGATACAAGGATGGGGACTCTTGTCTTATTCTGGTTTTTAGCAGTGCATACATACTTGGGAATTCAAGTTTATTTAAGAGTGAAGGACATTATAAAGAAGAATTGGGCCGAGATGAAAAGGAAGGGAGGAAGCCCGTTAGATAAGTGGTCAAGTATGAGAGTTGTTTCTAGGGAGATTGAGGTGGTGACAGTTATGTCCTCTCACTAGTGCTGCATGCATCTCGGCATGTAACCCCTCAGCCAACAGATAAGAGGCTTAGTGCTTTGTAGTAAATTTCTGACATGTATGTTTGGAGAAGGAGGTAGAACTGATAAGGGTATGCTGAGAGTAAACAGCATGAGTGACTTACTTTCAGCAGTATGTAATGATAGTTAATGTGACAAAACTTTACATGATTATAGTGAGGGGACTCTGAAGTGGGTCATGTGGGAAAGTAAATGGAAAGAAGCATAGGCAGAAGGACTTAGTTACAGATAAAAATGTCAAACTGGGAAGAGTGGTATAGCTGGTGGCACTCAGAGATTTGAGGTTGAATGTGCTAGTGTGGAAATGTTGGATAACAATGAGGAATTGGATTCTTTTTGAGTGAGAAGTTAACAGGATGGGTCTGCTGAGTGATAGTCTGAGACACAGCCATATATAGCTTTTCTCCAATCTGGTGCCCCTAAACTTGAAGTTGAGGACAAAAAAAAGCTATGATTTGAGGAGCCAAGAAAACATATTTATAGTATACAAGTGACTTGCTGCAAACTAAATACCACACATGGTAAGCTGAAGTGCTTCAGCAAAGTCCATGAATGCAGTGTCTCTGCAAACACAGGATGCTGAAGTGTTTCAGCCTTGAACACAAATGCAGTAATACTGCCTGATCAGCACCCACTGATTCTTCCCCTTAACACCTTGCTACCAGCCCCACCCTAGCTATGTCTCTTTGTGAGAGGTAGAGACTAGGTAATGTTTAGGAGTTTTGGAAGTGTTAAAATTAAATTAAGCTTGGGAAAGGGGACTTGATATTGCATCACACCAATACTGGTGCAGTTATGATGGGAAGAAATGGAGATGGGGAGTTGAAATAAGGGCAGGTGGTTAATGGATGGACTAATCTTATCTGTACGAGTCTCAGAGAGGAAGGAGTGAGGGAGGAAGGCACTGGAGATGTTAAGATACAGATGGATCCAGGACAATCTGTTATATAGGGAAGGTCAAATGTAGGAAGGGCATGGACTGAATAGGTCAGATGACAAAGTTGTTTCAATTTATGGCATGTAACACAGACTACTGAATAGGTGGTAAAGAACTCCAATGAACATACAAAATGGGGATTGGTGGGTGGAAAGATGCAGTTTGTTCACACTACTGGAAATAGTGGGAGACAGGAATATCTCCACATGTAGGGGGCATGAAAGAGCTGCTGAAAGTGTGCAAGATATAATGAATATATGGGGGGTGTACAGTAAAAGAGTAGATAATTACTGCTCCTTCTGTCTCTTTGGGTGGAAGGAACATGTGGAATGTTCAGCAGTGATAGGTGATGAGAGGGCTGATGTGCAACTGATTGCAGGATGGGTCAAGACATTAATCATACAAAATCTGAAGGCAATGGAGGCACAGGGTCTAACAACATAACAGGTTGGGCAGATGGGTTAAACATTCTTGTTATACTGGATGGGTTTTGGTTAAACATTCTTGTTATACTGCATGGGGTTGCTACCTGGAGGCAAGATGAAACTCATAGCAACCACATGGCACAGTTGTAAGGACAAGAGGTAAGGAAGAGAGGACAGATGAAATGCTAGTGGTGTTACAATAAGGACAATATGATCTAAGTCAAATGAGACAATCTAAACAAAAGGGGATGAGTAATGGAGTCCACAGCAACGAGTTTGCACTCATAAACAGTGAACTGGCAGGCAAAAATGGTGTACTCAGGGTAAATGCAATATTGCGTTCTTTATATACTGGGCTATAAAGAGGATCTGTGCAAGTTTAAGTTCTATTAGTATACCTGGAGTGTATAATTGTTCATATCTCATGGTTGTGTTGTTGGTTTTGTTTGTATGATGTTAAGTATTATACTAATAAAGATGAATTAAAAAAAGAAAACTTAGTGAAAAGTGTTCCCTGGAATTGACTAAGGGGTTTAGATGGGCATATCCTGTGCATTTTAAGACATGTGTGGGGTGGGGCTGTATGGATATCATTACCTTACTATTCACAGAGATAGATAAGCACTATTTAAAAAAATTGGAGCATACTACCAAGTATATTACTGAATCCCTTATATCAGAACGAAGGGTCAAGCTGCAAAGGAAAAAGTGAAATTATGGGATACATGGTAAAAGGCATTTATTCATGGCCCTAATGTAGGAGGAGCCCTGCATTTGCTTTGCCTCTCACTGTGGCGGTCTCTGGACATAATGATAACTAGTAAGCTACCATGAAGGATTCAAGTCAAGAAGGGTACTTGCTCTAAAAGTTGAGGCAAACATATTTGACCCTACAAGAGGATTTGGGCACTCATATTTGGTTCTACAATGCTACCACTTGGGGTAGATAGAATGCAGGGCTCAACATGATCATACTCTATGGGCAGGGAATCACTCAGCATGCAGAGCTGGAGGAAGGCGAGGCTAAAAGGAGGAAGGCAGTGAAATGTGCCTCGGAGTAAGGAAGCAGTCACTTATTAATAAGGAAAATGTAAAGTTTGGGAAAAAGAAAGAACAGATGTGTTAGAACTTATGATAGCATAGATATTCAAACAGATCACTGTAGCAGTAATGATGACAGATGGGAGGTATATGCCAAAGGATACCATACATTCAAAGTATGCCAAAACATAGGCAGTCATTCGTCATGTGCCATACAGTCAACCTTAGACCTAAGCATATGGATTAAATCCTGGTGCATAAGGGACATATAACTCTTTCACACCAAACATGAGTGGAATTTTATACCTCCTGAAATTGGAAGCCTTCCTGCCCGGGCACTGCAAATCAGCAACTAAATAAGAGAAATCCCTGCTTTTCCACCACAGTATCCCACCAGCTAATATTGCATCAACTATTCTCTTTGGATATTAACAAACCATCTACTGTTTATCTAGCTATCTTACAGATATCAATGGGTAAAATTGGAGGACACTCTTTCCAGTTATCAACCTGCGCAAGTAGGTGCTCCCTGAGACTCCATACTTGGATCTCTCCTGTTTAATATGTTTATTAACAATACACAAACAATATGCAATGATGACTCAACCCCATCTGCTCAGGCAGAATTACTGACATCTGTAGTCAATTTCACAAGAAACCTTCCTATCCACTGTAACTTAGCTGCAACAACAGTAACTACTTCTTAACCTTAAAAAAAATAAACTGATACTGTTTTCTCCCCACTCATTAAACTGGGGTAAATTCCAAAAAAGACCATAAAGTCCATCAGTGGAAAAGAAATAATGCAAGTAAGTTATACAAAGCTACTAGGAATCATAACTGATAAGTGTTTGCAATTTAACCTATGCATCCAATAAGTTAGCTAGAAAATAAAGTGGAAGCTTGGCCTGTTATATAAGACTAAACTGCATCTCATTAACCATAATGAAATAACCAAACCAGCTGCACTTATATTTTAATTTATGCTTCCACAGTCTTCACTAACCTACATTCAGGCTAATTATCTGAACAAGGAAAAACTACAACAACATTTCTAGTCTCACTATTAATTCTAACTCTAGTTTCCATCATTTTATTGCCAACAAGAAGCTCACCTGACTGGAACTCTCTAAGCCAACCTCACCCAATGGAGCAGTATCTAGCAGTAGTTCTTAGAGTGTGTAATAACCATGGTAAAGCCCTCTTCTCCACAAGCCAAACTCTGGAATAATATGCCATCCACAACAAAACAACCAACAGCTTACTGCAACTTTAAACAATCTTAAAAAGACATATCTTAACAACTCATGGCTTTGCCAATGCTCCATGCCACTAAAGTAAGAGCAATCCAACTCCTGCCTGACTTACTTCTCATCAACCTTTAACAAATATGTAAGAAAATATAGCTGTCTATAAACAGTCAATGATACTGTCTGTTGTTTATGACTGAAGTTGACTTCACTTTCTGGAAATAAACTGGACTGTACAACTACCTTACTAAATCCAACATCACACATCCGTAAGGGATTATGGCATATGTCTTCTAATTCTTTATCACAATGCCTTGTCATGTACTTTCTCTATTTCCTTACCCCTCTTCTCCATCAAGGATCCATAATACATACATCTACTCTCATTAGACCCTAATACCACTTGTACTTATTACTCCTTATTTCCCCTACGAGGATCCTACCTCCTGTTCCTAAACTTTATATCCCCATTTTTCCTCAGGGCTAAAGATAACATAGTTCTGAAATTATTACAATTTTTCTGGCAATGTAAAGGAATATTTTCTCATGCTAGCCAAATGCCTTAAAAATCCTCACAGTGAAATGAATTATCATTATATTATATTATATTATATTATATTATATTATATTATATTATATTATTGCTGCACACTGATCAATGTCCAGTGCACATAGTCAAAATCTGTCAATGCGTCAATGAATTCTTCATTCTAATCTCTTCTAAAATATTACTACTATTCTTTTAGCAAACGATTGCTAGGATGCTAGTCAAATCAGATGCATAAGGCATTTTTATTTTCACCTGCTAATTCTCTTCTGTAGATATTTTATACTACTCCTTGTCTTGAATATTAATTTTGCTGAATGTTACCATGTTGTTCAATTCAATCGTAATGTATAAGTGACTTATTTTCTCGACATTCAATTGGTTAAATGTTATCACATTATTCAGTTCAGCTGTATATATTGTAATATGTCACTTATTTTTTACTTGTTAGTTTGCATGTCAAATCCCTTTTGTGTGTGTGTGTGTGTGTGTGTGTGTGTGTGTATATATATATATATATATATATATATATATATGTATATGTATCGGGTCTATATTAGATAGTCGAAGTTCTGTAACTCTGAACACCTAATGGTCGAACCATTAAGTTCGAAGTTACAGAACTTCGACTATACAAAAAAAAAAAAAACACATACAAAAAATATAACTTGTTGTAAGCAGGGGTGCAAGCCCCCCTGCACCTCCCACACTCCCCCACTACTTAAATATACCAACTCCGAGATCGCACCACATTGAAGTGAATGGAAACCTCCCCCTGTGGAGATTTCCATTTAAATGCTCGAACTTTTAAAAAAATTTGAACGTATGGTCTCGACCATATGTGGTTTGAACTTGTAAAAGTTCAACTACGTGAATGGAACCAATATATACATATATATATTACACACACACACACACACACAGACGCGCACATTATGTCACTCTTTCCATTCACACACACACATTATGTCATTCTTTCCATTATATATTTTGGAGCTTTTCTCCTGGACCTCTGTTGAAAAGATGTATTGATCCAGTTGGACTTTCCCTGTAAACAAAAGCAAATTAATAAATAAAAATAAACAAATCTGTTGTAACTAATAAAGTGAAAAGCATTTCACTTTAAATTGTGTAATAAAATCAGCAACTCTTTCTCGTGAAAGGAATAACAGAAGAAACTAATGCTGTGGTTAATTTGGGATAAGGGACTGGAGTTAATGATAAAAGTATCAACAACAAATATTTCTCTGAGACTAGCTTTATGAATGATCGGTTTCCTTGATCAAAAATCTAGATTTTAGAAAACAGCATGTTAAGATTTTTTTTCCATTTCCCTACTTCTTCAGCAATTATTAATCCCTTTCACCTGCTTAAGGACCAATTCTTTATTTGTATCTTTTCACATGACCAGAAAACAGGCTGCGTGAGTGGAACTCAGGAATTATTATTGCTGATAATAAGCATACATTGGGGGTTTTTCTTGCTTTATGATCCTCGTTCTAACCCATGGCATCTACAGTGTACAGTACCAAAGAGGGTCCTGCTGCATCAGACCAGTCACAATGTACATGCTTTCACATGCTGGCTCATACAGCCCTGGGTTTGATAATTAATTCCAGGACATCTGGAGCACAGTCAGGGCTTCAGTATCACAAGCACTAAATACATAGGAAGGGATTGCTACCA
Organism: Protopterus annectens; assembly: GCF_019279795.1. Taxonomy (NCBI): domain Eukaryota; kingdom Metazoa; phylum Chordata; order Ceratodontiformes; family Protopteridae; genus Protopterus; species Protopterus annectens. The sequence goes on along the minus strand of NC_056732.1, from coordinate 372,138,511 downwards.
AGGTTAACTGTGGGATGCTAGAGCATTGATGCAGTGACTGGTAAAGTTGGACAATATCAAATAGTGAGCCTGTCTTAAAGATGGGCACAAATCATTGGAAAACCAGAACTTACCAGACATCTGCATTTGTCCATAACTGGATGGCTGCATTAAAGCAGGTGGTGGTGGGGGTGGCGGGGGTGGCGGCTGAGATGTCCATGATGTAGGTTGTGTCTTAGCTGAAAGTCCTGTAGACTGAGCTCGGACTGGTGGTGCAGGAGGGGCTGGTAGTCTCCCAGCAGCAGATGCTAAACGTATTAAAGAAGGAAAAAAAACACAATATATTATTATTGATAAAATGCACATACTTTACATATAATATTGCCTTTTACCATATATATATATATATATACTATACTCTCTATTTATACACACACGTGTGTGTGTGTGTGTGTGTGTGTGTGTGTGTGTGTGTGTGTGTCCAAACACACACACACTCTCTCTCTCTCTCTCTTTCACAGCACACTCGCACTTAATGGCAGTTTGTAGGATCACAAATTCACACACAGTACATCTTTGGTATGTTGGAAGAATTTAGAGCACCCAGCAAAACCCCATTCAGACAGAGGAAGCATGTGTAGACTCCTCACAGAAGGTGCCCTAACCAAGAACCAAACTTGAGAACGCATCACTGTCAGGCACTAGTGCTTATGTGCCACCATGCTGCCCTAATGTTTAGAACTTGACTATTCTAAATAATGCTTGGCAAATCGAAACAGTAATACTGTACATAATATGAAAGAAAAGAGATGTTCTGTTTGAACTAAATTAAAAATTCAGTATAATATATATGCCACGTTGAATGTCATTCACTGAAATCTTAGTTCTACTGTTATTCTGATAACCAGTTTTAAAGAAAGATTTTTGATGTCTATCAATATTAGCAATTTAAAAAGTTTATAGTTAATGGATTTGTTATGAAAGTCAATAATAAAACATTTTTAGAAATAATGCCAAACATATTGGGAACTAGTAGTCATTTTTCATAGACAGCGCAACACTGCAGAAGTTTCCAACTGAGAAAGTAACGCCGCCAAAACCTGCAATCAAATATTACTTATTAGATATACATGGAGAAGCAGGTGGTCACAAAGATGCTGCTTCATCTGATAAATGGATGCTGTCCTGAACACTCGTATGCTCCTAATAAATAATAACATGATTCCACAAGAAGCAGTCCTAATAAGGTAAAAAACATCTGCAAGGTGGAATCCGATGACCATCACGTGAATAGGACCAATGCAGAAGGAAAAAAAGACTCTCAAGCAATCAATGCCGTGAAGCACTTTAATTACAAGATTACTGTACTAGGGCTTTTAGAGCAAATGAATACTGTGCACAAAACATATCTTTAGAAGGAAATGATTTTGTGCTTAGGGCCCTCCTAAACAGGTGGGAGCGAAGGGTAAGCAACTAACTGTCAGTGTATCTGCTTAGATTCACTGTACCAGCAACAGAAATAAAATGAGAAATGGGAAAATGACAGACAAATGCAAGAAACAGACATATTAGACCTGAAAAGGTTATCAATATCCAGCCATTGTTGTGGGTAGATGCCCATATCACTGCATCTTATACAGGTGCACAGAAAAGGCTAGTATACAAGGACTTGTTTGATTTGACTTTGCTTGAATTTTGTTTGCTGGAGATGTATTTCTGAATATGTTCTTTGCCCATTACTGTAGCAGTAGTTAAGTGTTGTAGTGATGTGTGAAGGCATGATACTTTGAGCATTGTGATAATGACAAGTAGGTGAAAAGGTGTGACTATTATTTACATTTTCTTCCATCCCCTGCTGATCATTGGCCCCCCAGCTGCCTTTAGTAGCCAGAGGTGAGGATCAGGCTAACCAGGGGTGGATCTGTCATACAGTACATGGACAATGTTTTCTTCTTAAGGTCCTGCATCCTGATGTGCTGACTTCAGATACTTTGGGCATATGTGGAACACTTTGAGATGAACATCCCCACCTCCATGCCAAAACACCTACTTGGGAGACCCACGGTCCAGAAAGGTGCAATGATACTTACAAGGTTACATCCTTCCTTTGCACCAAGGCAGCAATTTCATGTGGTCCCAAACACATGCAGCTCTGTTGAGCCAACTGCTATCTCCAGTATCATCATCAGAAATAAGGTTGTTCAGCACCTTCCCAGCACTTCCCTTCTCCCTTCCCCTATGGGAAGTGAATGGGTATAGCACTTTCACCCCCCCCCCAGTGCTGGGGTTGCTACTCAAACCTCAGTTACCTGGGTAACAGGCCTCCATCCCTCTAGGATGCAGAGCTGACTCCATAACTATTATTTGCATGCTTTAATAATGATCTCTCTTTCTCTGAGTTTGAGTGGCCTTATAAAATTAAGGGGTGTGGAAGGCGCCTAGAGCTCGCCCCTGTGTAAAAATGCTTATTTTTACCATTAACACATTTCTACCAATTCCTGATCTCCTTAAGAACTTTGTGTAGAACATAAGTACTCAGTGTGACAGGTTTCATGCTGAAGTGTATAAACTATCTTGTTCAGAGCTTGTAGATTTCAGTGCAACACAGTGGTCTTGAAGAGACTAAAGAATGACCAGAACCAAGAACACAGTGAATGGGAAAGAGAAGTAAGAAGGGGAAAAAGAAAAATGCATACTGCTGTTGAGTAGAAATATAATGGTCAGAGACAACAGACAGGACAAAGCATGCAGTATCAATAGCTTTAGTGTGTGTGTGTGTGTGTGTGTGTGTGTGTGTGTGTGTGTGTGTGTGTGTGTGTGTGTGTGTGTCGGGGGGGGGGCTGGAAGGGCAAATACTAACATGAATGAATACCTACATAAAAATACTATCCAGTATCCATACGTAGATGTGTAGCATTTAACCTCAATACATTTAGGATGTGACTTGCCTTACAGTGGATATAAAAAGTGTACACACCCCTGTTAAAATGCCAGTTTTTTTGATATAAAAAATGAGACCAGAATAAATAATTTCAAAACTTTTCCCACCTTTATTGTGACCTATAACCTGTACAATTCAATTGAAAAACAAATGTGTTAGAGAAAAAAATATAAAAAATAAAAAACGTACAATAAGCTAGTTGCATAAGTGTGCAAACCCTTAAACTAATACTTTGTTGAAGCACCTTTTGATTTAATTACAGCATTCAGTATTCTTGGGTACACACTTGCCATCAACTAAAGAGACTCTGATTAACCCCAAATAAAGTTCAGCTGTCCTAGTAGGATTTTCCTGACATTTACTCAGTTGCCTGCTACAGCAAAAGCCATAGTTTGCAGAGAACTTACAAAGCATCAAAGGGATCTCATTGTTGAAAGGTATCAGTCAGGAGGAGGGTACAAAAAAAATTTCCACAGCATTGGATATACCATGGAACACAGTGAAAACAGTCATCAAAAAGTGGAGAAAATATGGGATAACAATGACATTGCAAAATACTGGACTTCCCTCCAAAATTGATGAAAAGACAAGACGAAAACTGGTCAGGGAGGCTGCCAAGAGACTTACAGCAACACTGAAGGAGTTGCAGGAATTTCTGGCAAGTACTGGTTGTGTACTACATGTGACAACAATCCCCAGTATTCTCCATATGTCTGGGCTATGGGGAAGGGTTGAAAGATTGAAGCCGTTTCTTGCACAGAAAAAGATCCAGGCCTGGGTAAAAATTTGGAAAACAGTACATCGTGTCCCAAAAGCATGTGTGAAAATGTGTTATGGTCTGATGAGACCAAGGTTGAACTTTTTGGCCACAATTCCAAAAGGTACATTTGGCACAAAAACACTTTGCATCACCAAAAGAACACCATCCCCACGGTGAAGCATGGTGATGGCAGTATCATGCTTTGGGGTTGCTTTTCTTCAGTTGGAAGTGTGGCTTTAGGCAAGGTGGCGGGAATTATGAACATTTTCAAATACTAGTCACTTTTAGCCCAAAACCTTCAGGTGTCTGCTAGAAAGCTGACGATGAAGAGGAATTTCACCTTTCAGCAAAACAATGACCCCAAGAATACACCCAAATCAACAAAAGAATGGCTTCACCAGAAGAAAATTAAAGTTTTGGAATGGCCCAGCCAGAATCCAGACCTAAATGCAATAGAAAATCTGTGGGGAGGCCTGACGAGGTCTGTGCACAAGAGATGCCCTCGCAATCTGACAGATTTGGCGAGCTTTTGCAAGGAAGAGTGGGCAAATATTGCCACGTCAAGATGTGCCATGCTGACAGACTCCTACCCAAGAAGACTGAATGCTGCAATTAAATCAAAGGTGCTTCAACAAAGTATTAGTTTAAGGGTGTGCACACGTATGCAACCAGCTTATTGTATGTTTTTTATTTTTTATATTTTTACCCTAACATATTTGTTTGTTTTTAATTGAATTGTACAGGTTATAGGTCATATTAAAGGTGGGAAAAGTTTTGAAATTATATATTGTGGTCACATTTTTTTATATCACAAAAAACTGGCATTTTAACAGGAGTGTGTACACTTTTTATATTCACTATATATCTGGAAACAGTATAGATAAGTGCACAATCTTATTTTTGAATCATAATTATTTTACTCGTAGGTCAGCAGCTTACCCTTAGCATGAAATGTTTTGATATGTAGTCTTTAAGAGAAAACATTTTCATTTTCAAAAAGTCATCGGACTTATGCAAATAAGGGCATCATATTAAGTATTTAAAAAAATCAACACAGGGTTTGTATTAGGAATAACTAGCATATAGAGTATGGAATGTTGTAATTACACTCCAAAACTGAAAAAAAAATAAGCTTGTTATGCACTTTTCTAATATCAGAAAGGTGCTTAAAATAAGCACTGCTAAGCACTGCTATGACTGGGTCTTGCACTAAGGATTAACAGCAGACAATGCCACCTGACAAAGAATAGAGGCAGAAGGTAAAACAGTTTTGAAATTTGTTAGATACTTCATTCTGTCACACCAATAAAGAACAACTGTGGCAGAATGAAGTGTGCAATGTTTTTTAAGGCCATTCATTCTTCAGGACACACTGTTTCTGCCTGCTGTCTCTTTGGCAGGGTTACTTGTTCTACTGGCTTTAAAAACCTTTGAAAGCTGATAAAACACTCTGAGCTCCTACACATTTTTTCTGCATCTGGTAGCACATTTTACAGATACAGCTCCATGCATGCACTAAAAATAATTATGATTGGGTTCCATCAGTGATAACTCTTATTGTGCATTCGCAAAATGGATGCCAGGATTCAACTCTTGAGCTTTGGTATGTAGGTGACTTTCTTGGCATTCATGCCTTGAACATTTTAACAAGTGGGTTATGACCAGAGACCTGATCATAATCTATATTTTGAAAATGGTTGTCAAGTTAAAAAGATGGTATAAGAAACTGGGAAGAATATGTAATATAAAGAGTAAAAATATTAAAGACAGTGTTGTAAATAATACTCACAACAAAACCTGCCATATTCTTCCATGCTGTGTCCTGTGTACACAGACATATGTTTCATACGTAGCTATATCAGACATATTGTTTTTTTCTCTATTATTAACTGCAATACAACATGGACTGTGCCAAAGCTTCAAAGGTTATGTCTGCTTGCACAGTGGATGGATGGAAATATACTTCTATTAAATTTTGTTGACTGACAACTGAATTGCAAAGAACTGCAGCGTCAAATGAATGGACGTATTTAATCACTCTTTTTTCTGTACATATATATAAAGAGAGAGAGGGGGAGAGAGAGTCATTGGCCTTAAGAGTGTGCAACAAATGTGCATTTTTACCTCAGATTATGGCTAAAATCTGCCCCACCCAAATAAGTTTTACACTATGCATAGAAGAGTGTTGCAATTAATGGCTTTCCAGGATTTCATACACCTCAGTCTGAGCCCATTTCCTTCCAATGTGATCTTATGAAAGCTAGCTGATCAAACCGAAGGTTAAAAAGGTCACACGGACAAACCACTCAGTAAAAACTGCAAGAAAAACCCAAACATGATAGAGTTTTCCCTGTGTGATGACCTTAAACCTCTTGCAATGGAAGCCCATTGGATACATGCAAATGACTCCTTAAGGACATCAAATGTTTCAGCTACATGAATTCTGAATGCTCATGACTTTTAACTTTTTAAGTGTTTATGGCTACATTCAGGCCAATAAAGTCAAATGCCACTAGATGTGGACATGCATGTCTCAGCCTTTTTATTGACCTCAATACAGCATAAGTAGATAGTTTGGCTAAACTTCAGAAACACAGGGTCTTTAAACCCATCTGATGCCCATAAGCATTAAAGCACCTGCAAAATATCCCAAGTAATATCCAAACCAAAGGGTAAAAAGGTAATGCAGACAAACCATTCAGTAAAAACTGCAAGAAAAACCCATCCAACCCAAGCACGTAATTAATCAAGACTAAATGAAAGACACACACAGCCTCCCAGGAGGATGCTGCTGTGCCTTTCCAATACCAGCACCCATTTTCTGCTTTAACAGGACATGCTGCATCAGCCATCCTAACCTCATTTCAAGGTTTGAATTACCGAATACTTTTATAATGAACTATTCAATATATACTAAACAACAGTTTATAGGCAGTTTCCCTTCAAAAATTCAAAAAGAAGAGATGCCAATGCTGTGAGATTACCTTTATACACTAAAAAAAATAATATTTTACAGTTAAATATATAAGACACTTTACATAAGAGAAAATCAGGCAAACAATAGAAAAGACTTAACTATAAAGCAAATAATTTTGCAGGGAACACAAAAAGAAAATACTGTAAACAGATCATTAGCAGCTAACTAACTCTACCTACATCTAAACAGACTTAATTATACCACTTTCTACAGAACGCTGTAGCCTAACTACCACTATGTCTCTAAAAACAATATGCAAATGATACACTGGCAGATGCTTGCTCATTTTGGGAAAACAGCCTGTTGCTCTCATCTACGGTCCCTATAAAATGCATTGCTGCTTCCAGGTTCATCATGTCTATAATCCAAAGTAAACAGAAAGGAAAAACATGGTAATTCCAGTTCAGCTTTCTCCAAAAACAGAGGTTTCCCAAACTCAAACATCTGTCTAGGCTAGGAGGTAGCAGTCCAGGTTCAGCACTCTTTGAAGGTTATCACAATCAGATCAACACATTGTTTTTCTGTTTTAAACACAGTATTCAATTCCAGCATGAAGAAATGCAGATTTTAACAAGAAGTAAAATAGTTGCATTGTACCACAGACAGCTGCATCTTTACTCAAAAGGACAATTATACACCTCATACTTCACCTCTACACTGAAAGATAACTCAAGTACCCCCACTTCAGATAAATAGCTCCAGTTGAAAAACATTACCTCTGGCCTGACAGATAGTGATATGCTATGTTATCAGCATCAGTGACTTGCAAAGTGATATTAGGGAGCCAGAGATATTTCCTCTGCAAAAGCCTGACTTGACATCTCCATTGTCAATTCTCTGAGAGTGGATATCACATTGAGTAATCATTGTGAACAAAGGTCATGCTGGACAAGAGGCAATGTTATGAGGCACAGAAAGCAACATTGCCCAAACACCGTGCGAAGTACTGTTAAGGAATGATTTTAATGCAAATTAAAAATTTACCTATCAATGGTGCAATGTAGAGCCAGATGTCTGCAGTGCTCTTCGATACCCTTCTTTTTTAATTTCTCCATGTTTTTTGGGTTTCTAATACCATGACAAGAATGGACCCCATTCCTACATCAAAGTATGATTAAAGTTCATGAAATAAAATTAGTATTGTTTCAATCTTTGATGTTAGCCAGAAGTACTCTTTACAGCACCTGCAACGTGTCCTGTAATGACTCTTTCTGCAATTCATATGGAGTTTCATGCATGATGACATATCTAAGTACAAATGTAGATTCTTTTTAGAAGACCCATTGCTCCTACTACTATTGGAACTGTCTGGATATCCTTCTTTCACACTGCCCTCATTTCTGCCTGCATATCCTGCTATTTTATAACTTTGTGTCTCTCTGTACATGAAACACTGCAGTCAGTGGGCATAGCAATTTCAATGATCGGTGCTACTTTTGCCTTCTTTTCATGGACTACTATATCTGTTATCACATCTATTTTTTTAACTGTTGGTAATGGGTGATCCCATGTGATATAAACTTCATCAGGGTCTATAATGCTTTGTTGTTCGTTTCCAGTGTTTTTCCACTATTTCAATATTATAATGTTTGCACAATCCCCAGTGCAACAGTCTTGCCATATTATTATGTCTTTCAGTATACAGTCCTTCTGCCATTAGTACATCATAACCAGCAACAAGATGTGTGACTGTTTATAATTCTGTTTTACAAAACCTACATTTGTATGTTCCCCCCTCATGTTCAATCGGCTTTGTAAACCAATGTGCACATAGTTCACTGTCTTGGACAATCAATACTAACCTTTCATCTTTTGGTTTAAATTCACCTCCCTTTAACCATTCCTGTGTTTGATCCTGCTATTCATGAGGTTGCTCCAAGAGTTTTCCATACTTGTAACTACATTTATGCATTTTCCATATTCCATATTTCTTGCCTTCTCATCTGATCCTTCACCTTATATTCTTTCTTTTGTTTTTTGGCACATTTAGTTGCTAGCCTATTTTTATGTACTTCTGGTTTGATTTCCATTCCTGCTTGTCACTGATATGCTTCTGCTAAACTAAGCAAGGAAGTCATCTTAGACTTATTTTCATCATGTTTTAAAACTTTCAATATATTTGGATCTTGTGAGGTCAGCAGATATGTATGCAGTCCCAAGACTGCAGATCTATACATATAATCAATTTTGATGAAGCTCACACCTCCTTCAGAATGGTGAATATGTAATCCTGGTATACAATGATTTTTATAAATCATTTGATGAGCATGAAGCATCTTTCTTGTTTTTCTGTCTGTCGTTCTCCTACTTTGGACACAATAGAAGTCTTCATGGGTTTATTTTATGCAAACACATCATGATAGAAGTTTACTGAGTTTAACTTAAGTAACCTATATACAAACTAATCTGTAATCATACATGCTTACTCTCTGGATGCACTCTCAAAATGGCACTAGGAATGACAAGTGCTCAACATTTATAAGTGCACACTCAGTCTTTGACATGCTTCTTAGAGATACAGCACATAGCATGTGCTCTCTGATCTACACTATCCAACTGATCCAACACCTTTTGGGGTCAGTCAATTACTTCAAAATTGTAAGCCAGGACAGTAAAAGCAAACTGGTTTGTAGCTTGCACTTTGTTCCTAGATGACAACACTGTTTTCAGTATTAATTTTAGTCTTTTAAAATATTCCTTACTTTTATTCAATTTTGTTCATGTTTTATTGTTGATCCTTCATCATTCCCAAATACTTATACACTCCCTCTTGCTCAAATTCTTTTATATCATATTCCTGTCCCAAACTGATGTCTTCTTGGTGCTGCAGCTTTCTAACTTTAAAGGTTGCTTTTGCACATTTGTCAAGATCAAATAACATTCTTATATCACCTGAAAAGGTTTTGAGCACTTGCAGTTCTGCTTTCACTTCCTCATCTGATGAACTATATAGTTTTAAATCACCCATAAAAAGATGAGAAGTCTTTACACTTTATTCTTTTCGAGCCAAGCTGGACTTATAGCTCCACCGTCAGTAGTCTGAGAGTGGCTATCACTCTGAGCAGTCATTGGGAACAAAGGTCAGGTCGGACAAGAGACAATGTTGTGGGGTACAGTAAGCAAACAACACTGCCCAACTACCCTGCAAAGTGCTGCTGAGAGATGATTCCAACGCAAATTAAAATACACCTATTAATGGTGCAATGTAGATACAAATGCCTGCAGCATTGCTCCAGACCCTTCCCAAATGAATGCATATATGGAACATAAAACATGTGAGCTAGGGGAGCTAGGGACAATGCCTAACACCACATATAAACAACCTTACTCAACATGAAGTATGACACTGAGGCATACAAACCTTAAAAGTGCAGCAACAAAAAGTAAAGCAAAATATCTAGACTGTGTGTGGGTTTTCTCTGGGTACTCCAGTTTCCTCCCACATTACAAAGACATGCATCTGGAGTGTTTCTCCCCAGGCATGCGCTGAAAATTGGTTTTGTTCCAAGTCGGACTTTCCCAGTAAACAGATGTTAAATAAATAAAATAAAATTATAGTGTTACATCTTCTATATGCTGCATGAAATCAGATTTACACAGATAACATGTTAAGCAGTTGTGGTTTATGACAAATGATTCCTTCTAAAGCAATATAACCTCCTTGTCAAAGTATGCAGTAATGACAATATATAGCTATTTCACCTGGTTCTACATAGATAGCACAAAAATGCAATATAAGACTTCATTTTAAATCAAATTATGCTTGGGGAAGCATACTACACCAACTATTTCTGTAGTGTCTGATTCCCATACAATACCTTCAAGATTCCTTCATAGACAAATGAGGAATCGTGGGTGCCTACACCTAATTCCATAACATCAATGTAAAGCTTCAAAATACTATCATTATCCATTATAATCAATGGGGCCTATGTGGAACTGGATGTGCTCCACCTATACGCCACCAGTGGTTCTGTAAGGAGTAGTACATGGTAGAAAACCCAAATGACTGCAGAACCAGTTATGCCACCCAGGTAGAACCCTACTGCAGCTGATATGATGTTACAAGACCTGGCAGAACCATGTGTAAATAAGGTAGTTTAGATTGGATAGTCATCCCCTCTGTACACTCATAACACCTCAAAAACATTTTTCAAAAAAAGCTGAACTGGAATATTGTACTGTAACCCCACAACATGCCACGGTGGTAGTACAGACCTTATACTGCACGCACAAGAGTCTTTCTGTCAAGCATGAAGAGGTAAGAATCTCAGCTGACATATAGGTGGCACTGAGAATGTTCTGCTTCAGGTCATCTCTGTAGTTTTTGTGGCAGGTTTGGTGGCCATGTGATTATAACAAGAATAGGTTAATGAGTTCCTTTACATTGACTATTGGTTTTGGTATAGTAGGTACCCCTAATATTTGCAGCAGTGGCACAGTGACAAGCTGTGTATGGAGTACTCTACCCCAGTTGTGATGCCACAATAAGGAGCAGAACATGAATTTACAATTAGGGAGCACTGCAGGATGGCCCTTTTAGAATCCAACCCACACTGAAAGATATTTTTTCTGAAATGTACTTTGTCTAAATATGCATTTATCTTATGAAAATTGGCCCTTACAACAAATTCTGATGACTTTACTAACCCACTCTTCTTAATAAATACATAAAAAATCATAAGATCACTGTACCTCAGAACAAAAAATGCCTTTCCTGTTAAAGTAGTTTTTTTAGAAAAAAAATATTTTTTGATATGTGATATACTACTAGTAATACTTTTCTAGTCTGCCATTGGACTACACCACAGAATGTTGTTTTATGCATATGATTGTGTCTTTCGGCTTTATGCATATATATGTTATAATTATTAATATGATCTTTTCTTCAGATAGAATAACTTTAACGTACTAACAATTTAAAGATGATTGCAGTACTTCAGTGAAGTGAGCTTTACTTTGTCAAAAAAAAAAAAAAAAAAAATAAGATTTGGTGAAAGCAGTCTTCTGGACATGCTTTCCCTAAGGGGTAAAAATACATTTTTCTGGTGTGTGCACGACAGAAAAAATATTTTTTTCTGTGTGTGTGTGTGTGTGTGTGTGTGTGTGTGTGTGTGTGTGTGGAGACACTGATCTTTTCTCTCAAGATGGTCTGCTGTTGGAGATAATTATAATAATAATCAGATAATTCTGAAGAAGTCTGTGGACGAATAGCGACTATTACATTTTCAGGACGCTAAAATCAGTTTGGAATCTCATTTTTCCATGGTACCAAACCAGTGTTTTTTTACATTGTTGGTGTTTTTGCCTGGGTGTCAGATACATCTCAGTTTTTTTTTCTTTTGAAAAAGGGAGGACAAGCCATAAGGGTTTGCAACTCAGACACCTGTATGACTGAAGTAAGAGCTAACAAAAGAACAGTCTTCCAAGAACAATGTTGTAAGGAAGATGAAGTCTCAGGCTCGAAGGAAGCCTGAGTCAACTTCTCCAAAACAAAATTAAGATCCCAGGGAGGAGGAACAGGCTTCCTGGGAGGTCTAATATTATGGACACCTTTAAGAAATATTTTTTTCTCAAATCTAGAAGCTAAAGTAGGAGTCAAAGGCAGACAAGCAGAGATTGCTGATAAGTGGGCCTTAACAGAAGAAAAGGCTAAATCAACATTGAGCAACAAACACAAATACAATAAAAGAGAAACAAAGGAATATCCACAGTAAGTGGGTCCAGTTTATGAGAGACACCAAACAGAAAACCTCTTCCATTTGGATTAGTAGGATTTCCTAGTAGTGGGTTTCCTGGCTTCCTGCAGGAGCTTCAGCATGTCCTCAGAACAAAGGTGTCTATGAGGAATCAAAATCCTATCATCCACAGCATCAGTTGAAGCGTGAACAGATGGGGATGGATGAGAGATGCTTTGTCTTGTATGAGTAGATCCACCTGTGAGGTAACGTGATGATTGCCCGCGGCTAGATGCAAAAGTAGAGGGAACCAGTACTGCTATGGCCAAAAGGGAGTTATCAACAAGACTTTGGGACATATATAAAGTGTTTGGTAGAAAGACATATCTGTAGCCTCTGTTATTAAGATGATACAAACAATTCTCCTTGATGGCTGAAAGACTCCAAAGTACACAAAGTGAATACAAAAATGAAAAAAAAACAAAAGTCCATCGTTCAAAAACTTATTTAATAAAAACATATACCAGATAACAAAGCTTTTGAGTAAAACTTCATCAGTGCATAAAACATACAAAACGTACCATTTTATACAATACACAGCCAATCATCTCATACTTACAATTAACAACAATACTTCATTTAAAGTGCCCAACTACATACAACAAATATATAAAACTATTACATACAAACTATATATATATATAAAAATACATATAAAAACTTATACCATATCATGCCTGTCTTTTAAAATTGGTTTAATAATGTTACTACTATTTAGCCCTAGTAAACAGTCTGTCCTAACATGCTGTGGTGGTACGGCAGTAGCATTGCTACCTTACAGCAAGAGGTTCTTCCGTTCGATTCTTGGCTGGGCTTGGGAGTGCCTTCTGTGTGGAGTCTGCATGTCCTCCCCATGGTTGGGAAGCGTTCAAAAGACATGCGTACATAAATGGGCATGCCTTCGTTGAAGTTTGGGCGTCAAGCTGGCACCTCAGCGTTTCGGAAAAATCTACTGCCAAATCATTAGCGGACCGGAGTTCCGCTGTGGCAACCACTTACCAGGAAAAGCCGAAAGACAAACAAAAAGCCTGTACTAAAATGCTCTACCTCATTCATAACCAAGAAACTAGTGAGGTAGTGGGGGTAAGACCCTAGTTTGTATATAATAGGGAAAAGAACTTAAAGCAATATCTGTGTTATAAAGAAAGGGAAAGTGGAAAAGAATTGTAAGAGAAAGTTGGGTACTACCCCTTGTTATAACTGCACTCATTGTAAGGTTATTAACACTGATTTATCTTTTATGCACCCCATTAATCATGAAACATTTATGTTCAATGCGTCAGGTACATGTAATACAGAAAATGTTATATATTTTGCTAATTGTGTCCAATGCCAATGTTTCTATATTGGCAAAACTAATAAAATAAAAAATTGAAGGAAAGAGAATACGTGCACACATGCCAGATATCAGTAGGAGCGTTCTCACTAATGCTCTAGCAAAACATATATCTATGAATGGGGTAGAGCATAAGTTTAAATTTAGAATTTTACAAGTCATTTATGCAAACAGCAGTGGGACTATATAGTGAATAGAATGGAAATGATTAAATATAAGTGGATTAATTATTTTAGGGCAGACTGTTTACCATGGTTAAATAGTAGTAACAGTATTAAACCAATTTTAAAAGACAGGCAAGATATGGTAAAAGTTTTCATATGTATTTATATATATATTTATATAGTTTGTATGTAATAGTTTTATTTGTTGTGTGTAGTTGGGCACTTTAAATGAAGTATTGTTGTTAACTCTAAGTATGAGCTGATTGGCTGTGTATTGTATAAAATGATGGTACGTTTTGTGTTTTATACACTGATGAGTTTTACTCAAAAGCTTTGTTATATGTTTTTATTAAATAAGTTTTTGAATGGTGGACTTTTGTTTTTTTTTTCATTTTTATAATTTCTATTATTAGAAATGTGTACAAACCTTATCTATATATGTAAAACAGATGTACTTAGAACACTGTATGTATTACACCGTGTCTATGTATTACTTCTCTGTTGTAATGTTTTGATATTTTGTATAGTTTTCCTGTTGTAAATGTGGAGCTTTTCTCCCCAGGCCTCAGCTGAAGAAGGAACTGTATCCCATCGTTAAAATAAATAGAATAAAATAAAAATCCTGTTGAATCTTGAACATGACTTTCAGAATGAGAGGAAGGGGTGGGAATGCATAAAGAAATGCCCCTTCCAAGAAAATGAGAATGAGTCCACCTTCCACACCAGAGGACCTGGGACTCTGGCACAAAATAAAGTCTGTTCAGAGGGGAGACAGATAGATCTTATTGAGGAGTACCCCACTGGTGGGCAATATCCAGTAACACATCCCAGTGAAGCATCCATTTGTGGGTTTGAGTTAAGCACCTGCTCAGAGTGTATGCCACAATGTTCTGATCTGAAGGGATATAAACTGCCTGAAGAGTCACCTCATACTTCACAGCAAGATCCCATACCAAAGTGCCAACCAGCAAAGAGAAGATAAGAAATTGCTCCTTCCTGTTTGATGATACACCACATTGCTGTGGTATTCTCTGGGAATACCTTGAGAGGTCCTGGAGAAAAAAGAGGATGAAATGCTGAACAGCTAGCATAAGAGTTCTCATCTCTTTGACACTGATGTGCTCCTTCTGCTGAAGAGGCGATTACACCCCCTATACTTTTAGGGAGCCAAATGTTGCTCCCCATCCCATGTCTGAAGCATATGTGAACAGTTTCTGAGAGGGTAGAAGGGGATAAAAAGGCAGCCCTGGATTCAAAGAAAACTGCTGAATCCACCAGTGAAGTTCCTTCTTGAGATAAGGAAGAAGAGCAACTACAAAGTCTAGAGGATGTGCATTTGAAGCCACACCAACTTCAGAAACCACTGAAACTTTCTCATATGGAGTTTGGTCAGAGGGAGCATTGGAATGATGGATGCTATAAAACCCAGAGCTCTCAGAAACTCCCTGGCTGTAATGGAAGCCAGAGGAAGAAGACTTTGAAAGAAGGAAATGAGAGTTAAGGCCTTTGGAGGAGGCAGGGATGCCAGCATAGGCACTGTCTGAATCCTGCAATCCAGAATGACATGATCTTGAAAGGGAGTCAGGGAGGACTTTTTGAAGTTTATTGTAAACCCTAGACTCTGAAGAAGGGAAATGGCAAAATGAAGATTTTGCAAAATTATTTCTGGAGAGGATGCCTGAATTAGCAGATCATCCAAGTAAGGAAATATTTGAATCCCTTAAAGTCTGCAAAAAGCAATCACAGGAGCTAGGCAATTGGTGAATACCCTTGGGGCAATAGAAACGCTAAATGGCAAAGCAGAGAACTGAAAATGTCAAGAAGCAACAGGGAAATGCAAAACCTTCCTGAAAGGAGGACGGATCAGAATATAAAGATGAACATCCCTGAGATCCAAAGACATCATGTAGGCCTAAGGGTGCAAAAAAGGGAACATAGACTGAAGGGACAACATCTGAAAGGATAGCACCTTTAGAAAACTGTTTAGATGACAGAGGTTTAGAACTAGTCTCCAGGTACCTTCTTTTATGGGCACTAGAAACATTCTTGAGTAAAATCCCCTTCCCCCTTTGGGAAATAGGTACCTCTTGAAGAGTATCCAGAGTCAAAAAAACCTCAAAGAACATCTGGAAAAAAAGAAAGTTTTTCCCAAGGAGGCTGAGAAATACCCATAAAAGGAGGACAGGATTTCCACACCATGACGAACCCCTGACGAATAATGGACAGAACTCAAGAATCCAGAGTAATCTGAAGCCAAACAGGAAGAGAAAGAGAAAGGTGAAGAGAAAGAGGAATGTGGCTGGTAAGAGACAGACTGTCATACTGCCCAGGTTTTTCAGGAAAGGAAGGCTTCTGAATCCTTGAAGTCTGAGTGGCCTTAGCAGGATGAGCCTGCCTGCTACTCTTTTTATCTTTAGTAGAAGGTTGAGACTGCCAACAAACAAAAGCTGGCTTATTGGGGTAGTTTCTCTGAAATTTAGGCACAGGAGAAACAAACGCATGTTTAAGTTCCTGTAAGGCCTTCCCCTTATCCTGAAGGGACTTAAATCAGCAGGTGCTTCCCCAAACAAAAGTTTACTATGCAGAGGAGTAACCATCAACTTAGCCTTAATATCATCAGGTAAAGGTTGAAGCCTCAGCCAAAAATACCTCCTCATCACTGAACCAAACAGCATCCCTAGAAGAGGTGTCTGCTGCATGTTAACTACATTTAATAGAATGACAAACCACTTGAGAGGAAGTCCCTAGAGCAAGGAAAGCCCAGAAGTTTTACCCTCAGAGTCTGGAAGATCAGAAATAGGCTGGAAGGCCTGAGAAAGAAGAGCCAACACATACCTAGACATATTATTCTGATAATTAGTAGCCTTAAAAGATAGGGTAGCAGAAGTGTAAACCTTCTTACCCAGTCTTTACATGGTTCTGCTGTTCTTGTCAGAAGGCAGTAACTTGGGAGAAGGAAGCAATCGAGATGGCTTGTCAGAAGCCACAGCAACCAAAGAGGGGTCTGCAGCAGGACATTTATGCAAAAAGTTACAATCCCCTACAATCCGTTACACCCTATAAAACCTATCAGTCTTCTTGGGCGCAGGGGGCAGAGAATCAGGTGCTTTAGAAGCAATGGAAAAGGCACCCAACAAGGCAGCCAAAACAGGAGGGACAGCAGCAGGTTTAGGAGATTCCATCTGCAGCAACTCTTAGCACCTCTTATGGATATCAGGGACTTGAGCACAATCCCACTTAAAAAAATTCCATCATCCTAGAGATTGTGTCCCCAAAGGAAATTTCTGCAAAAGGAGTATCAGGACTATTAGATTCCTCCTCCTCCTCTGACCCATAGTCCAAAGGGGAAGGAATTTGAGTAGAATAAGTCAGGGATTCCTCAACAGAATCTGACTCTTCCTCAGAAGAATCCTGTTCCCTAGGCCTTTAAAGGCAAGCAGAGGACCAAGGAGGAGCAGAAACAGAAACCCCCTGAGGAGGTTTTAATAACATTAAAGCATTAAACAATCCCTAAGTAAAGGCCTGCCACTCACTTTGTGGATCTCTAGGAGCAGAAGAAACATGTTTAGTTTTTAGTTTCTTCTTTAAGAGAACATCCGCCTTATAAAACTTATAAGGCTCTGACCCAGGATGGCACTCAACTAGAAGCTATGGAATCCCTCTAAGCCCCTTGGAAATAATCAACCATGTTTCCCCCTGGATGCCCAAAATGGATGCCTGCAAAGCCTTGTCAGATGTGCTGCCAGCCAGATTCTTGCTGGCCTCTAGCCTGGTCATGACAGAGGAATCTGACAACACAGCCAGGCGAGCCTCCTGGTTCTCACCGACCTCAAGAGAAACACCCGTCAGAGGCTGGACAGTGGAAAATTCTGGTCTTACATTTTTCATCTTCTTCTTCCCTAACGGCTGACTCTTGGGGTGGGAAGTTCCTTCCATTGTAGTTTTACTGAGAAGCTTAAGATGCTGGTTCTCAAGATACAATGAAAGCGAAGAAAGCCTATGATGAAGGGCTTTCGGAATGAAAGCCTGACAAATAGGACAGGTCATATGGTTGTGAGAAGACCCTAGGCAAAAAAACACTTATCATGGTAGTCTTTATGGGGAATCTGCCTCCTACCCTGGCATTTACCCTTCCCGGATGACATTAATCCCTAGAGGCACAAAAAAGCAAAGGAAAAAAAGCAAAACCCCAATGAGATTGTGACACTGCCAGCCCAGCTATCTGAAATTTTGTAAATAATCATATGTCATTTGTGAATATTAATATGATTCATATGTCTGTCTTACAAATGTAAGAATACTGTATGTTGTGCACTGAGCTTCAAGAATGTAACTACAGTGTACCCGACTTGAAAAGAACAGAAATGTATATAAACTATATACCTGTGCAAATGTATGTATTAATAGTAGAAGCTGGAACATACAGAATTAACTTGCCAAACTTCAAGAAAATAAATTGAAAAGTAAAGTGTTTTATGGTTGTGTTATCTCCCAGTAAGCAGACACAATGTCTAGAGCTAGAAGTTTTTCAATTGTCTTGAAAGTCATTGTAATTACTAAGTTTGAAATGTAAAGTGTTTTACTGCTTCCTAGCAGCTGCACATCTGACAGATATGTACTTCTGACAGAAAGATGATAAAATTCTTAGTTTATGTTAGCCTGGGAACTGAAGGCAGGTGACAAAGAGTGGCTAATCCAGCGGTAATATGTATATTCATTTAAGAACTCTCTCAAAAAGACTGTGCATTTTGTATCTTGTCTTGGACCTAGAAACATGCATTCATTTTCATCTGCGTGTTGCTCTGTAAGTCAAGAGTACAATAATTTCTCTTAAATATAGATAGGAATATAGTAACGATTAGCTTAGATGTTTTCTGTATTTATTTGAGATTTTCCTGCAATGTTGTTTTAAAATATTTCCTGTGATTCTGAACTCTGTAGTTACTGTGTTGATTGAGTATTGTCTTGTTCTTTTATTATTTATTATTAAATATATTTAAATCCATCTTTGTGGCTATTTGTGAGACATATTTAAGCTCTTAGAGTACTTGCACATGTATTTGGTGACACTGTCCAGGCCACTCCCAAAAAGCCTTGGTCTTGGTCACACTTACTATTTGGATAAAAGTAACATTACACAGTAGGATTGGCCACTGATAAGTAGGGGTTGGTGGCAGTGATAACTACCTTATAGTCTGGGTAGAAGGGGTCATCACTAGTAACCCTGTGCCAGCCTTCCCCAGATATGTGTGTGTGTATTTGTATATAAATCAAATCTCAAAGTCTGTGTGTGTGTGAGTCAGCTACTTGGGCAGGGACACGAAGCACTGATTGGACAGAGAGGATGCTAGAGGTTGTGGCTTGACCGGTCAGCTGAGATCTTATGCCTACAGCTGTGCCAGTGGGGAGTCTTATTGGGGATCCAGAGAAAGAGAGATAAACCAACCCCCATACTGACTGTGATTGCTGTGTGCTCTTAAGACAAACTGTACTTTGCTGTGTGTGTACTTGTCATCCTACCAATGTGTATGTCCCTCACTGTTACCAGTGGTAAGGAGTGAGGCTCCTTGATTACTGGGCCAGTGCAGGGGCATCACAGGGGTACTTATCTTCAATGGCTCAGACTTCAGCAAAAAGGCAAAGGCATTCAGTGGAGAAAGAAAATGCATTCAAAACTGGTGTAAATCCGACATAGGCAAACAGACTGATGATCAGAAGAAGCATTCAGACTAGCGGCAAAGAGGCCCTGTGGATGCTACAGTTGCACATCCGCTTTACACCCTATGCTACGTGAGGAGCATAGGAGTGACATTCGGCATTCCTTAAAGAAACAGTAGGTTTTGATAGACTGGCCGGACATCTGGCTTCCAAGTCAAGGAATCCCATACGTTAGGAATACTGTAGCAGTGAATGTAAGGACACAGGATAATATACAGTATGTATTATCTGAGCTATAGCCTAAATACCTGTACTGAGACAGGTACAATAATAAATCAGGGACTGGGAGGACTGAGGGCATATATGGTAGTTTGTTTGGCTTTTGTTCAATGTTTTCTAGAATTCATAAATTCCAATGCCTTGGATCAACTTATTCACACCCCCACCAAGGGCAGCAATATCCTAGACCTGGTCATTACCAACACGGGAAACCAGTGTTCCACACCAGAGGTCAATTCCTCATTGGTCAGATCCGACCACAAGCTAACCAGCCTAGACATCCACATCCCAGCCCCAATTAGGGAAACCATCGTAAAAAACTTCTCAAAAGCCAACTTCACACGTCTTAAGACAGAAGTGGCAAACATCATGACACCCATGCAGATGGACAATAGAGGTATGACTGCCGAATCCTACACAAATGCACTTTATAAGCACTTACACGAGTGCATGGATCATGCTATCCCTAATAGAACCAAGATGTTATCCTCCAAAAAAAGGAAGCCAATCTGGTGGTCCTCTGCCATAAACAAACTCTACAACAGAAGAAAGAAACTGTTGCAAAAAAGAGTAAAATCCCATGACTGGAGGAACTCCCTGGTCAATCTCAGTAAGAAGCTGAGATCCCTCATAAAATCCTCCAAATCTAGTTACGAAAACAAAATTGCCACTGACTCTAAATACAACCACAAAGCATTCTATAGCTATGTCAAGATTCTAAATGGGAACACTCAGATCTGCTCTGAGTTACAGCATAATGGCACTAAATATACAGAACCAACTGATATTGCCAACATCCTAGAAGATAGGTTCAGTGCTAACTTTACCCCCCCTCTCACCCCTAGAGGGCCCATATCTATACCGGAAGAATGCAAAGTTCCTATAATCATGGCTGCACAGGTAAAAAACACACTCTCCAAAGCCAAGAACACAGCATCCATGGCACCTGACAATATCCCAGGCTGCGTTCTACACAAACTACAGAATGAACTGGCACCCTACCTAAGTACCATGTTCAATCATAGCTTCACCTCAGGCTTTGTACCCAGTGAATGGCGCACCGCAACAGTTATCCCACTCCACAAAGGGGGAGCCACAATGGACCCTGGGAACTACCGCCCCGTTAGCCTGACGAGCCTGGTCTGCAAGGCCATGGAACGTATCATTGTGGAACTCATAAACAAAGACATTGGTAATCTCCAAACTCTGGACCCTACTCAATTTGGATTTGTAAAAGGCAGATCATGTCTCCTAAACCTGATTGACTTCTTTGAAGTAGTCACCAAAGCCATAGATGAGGGTAAAATGGTTCACACAGCTTATCTAGATCTCGCGAAGGCTTTTAACACCATCCCCCACTCTGGAATTATAGATGAACTCACTAAACTAGGTATAAATCCCTATGTCACAAGATGGTTGCCAAATGGCTCACGGACAGAACCCACACTGTGAAAGTAGCGGATTCCAAATCCGACATCAGACCAGTGACAAGTGGAGTACCACAGGGTTCAGTCCTGGGTCCTCTCCTGTTTGGTATCTACTTCTCTGAAGTGCAGGCCAACACAGAAGGTCTTTGGCTAACAAAGTTTGCAGATGACTGCAAACTAGGAGCCATAATCGAAACTCCTAACAATGTGGACAAACTACAAAAGGGCCTCACTGAGACAGATACCTGGTGTCAAAGTCATGGCCTGAAGCTCAATGCCAAAAAGTGTATTGTCATCCCCTTTGGTAAAAACTCTGTACCCATGAACTACCACATAGCTGGTAGTCTACTTAATGCTGAAAATGTGATAAGAGACCTTGGGACACAGGTGGACAGTAGTCTCTCCTTTGATAATCACATCGCCACAGTGGTCAGGAAATCCTTCTACAAGGCTCATTTCATCACAAAAGGATTCTCATCCAGAAAAAAAGAGGTCATTGTTCCCCTCTACTCATCACTCATTAGACCCATTATAGAGTACAACGCCCCTTTTGGTATGTACCTCACAAGACATCTACAACAACTGGAAAGACCACAAAAATACCTCACAAAGAGGATTACTGGACTCAAACAGATGCCCTATGCAGACCGTCTCAAAAAACTACAGCTTTACCCCATCACATATCGCCTACTCAGGGGCAATCTCTGCCTAACATACAAAGCTATGTCGAACCTCCTCCACATTCGACATGCTCCACTTAAAGAAATCCCAATCCCTCCGAGCTACATGCTCTAGGGACGTTAACCTTGTCACCACAATAAACAGAACATGCTGGAGGGATAGATTCTTGTCCCAGAGACTTCCCATACTCTGGAACAGACTACCTATCTATGTCAAACAGAGCTCCTCATTAGCACTCTTCAAGAAAAATCTTGATGATTGGATGGGAAATGGGAAATTCACCCCAGGGATCACTTCTGTGGCTCTGCTCGACAGGGGCACAGGAAAATAATTTTCTTTGGTGGTACATTTTTTGGCTAGGCTTGTATGAGCCCTAGGGCCGATAGCCTAGTACCTACCTATGAACCTATAATTGTCATAGGTTCATAGGTGTGTTCTAGACTAATGGCCCTGGAGCCTTTACAAGCCTAGCCCATAGAGGTGCCCCTGGCATCTTGCTGCCTGACATTTGCTCTAGTTAGAGCTACTGGAGCGATCCCTGGGGTGAACTTTCTAGTTCTCATCCACTCATCAAGATTTCTCTTGAAGAGGGCCAGTAAGGTGCTCTGCTTGACATGTATGGGAAGTCTATTCCATAGCATAGGCAGTTTCTGGGTAATAAACCTGTCTCTCCAGCATGTTCTGTTGATTGTGGTAATGAGGATGAGGTCTCTGGAGTATGTGGTGTGAAGGGATTTGTATTTCTTTAGATGTAGCATTTCTAACAAAGCAGGGTCAGACATGGCCCTGTAAATCAAGCAGAGATCGCCTCTTAGTAGATGATATGAGATAGACAATAGCTGGAGTTTTTTGAGTCTGTCCATGTAGGACTTGTGTTTAAGGCCCAGTGTCCTCTTTGTGGGGTGCTTTTGTGGCCTTTCCAGCTGTTGCAAGTGTCTAGTGAGGTACATGCCAAATGGGGCATTATACTCGATGACTGGTCTAACGAGGGAGGACTAGACTGAGATGACGACTTCTCTCTTCCTGGATGTAAAACCCTTGGTAATGAGATGTGCCACATAAAAGGACTTTCTGACCACAGTGGCAATGTGGTGGTCGAAGAAGAGGTTGCTGTCAATCTCTGTTCCCAGATCTCTTATAATGCTTTCAGTGTTCGGAGGGCTCCCATCGATGTGGAAATTAGCAGGGACTGAGTTTTTCCAAAAGGGGATGACAATGCATTTTTTGGCATTAAACTTAAGGCCAGGGTTTAGACACCAGTCATTGGTCTCAGTGAGGCCTTTCTGTAGGATCTCTGCATCACTTGGGGAGTTAATAATGGTTCCGAGCTTGCAGTCGTCTGTGAACTTGGTCAACCAGAGTCTTTCCGTATTGGCCTGGACTTCTGAAAAGTAGATGCCAAAGACAAGAGGACCCATGACTGATCCCTGTGGGACTCCACTCATGACTAGTTGGTAATCTGACTTGGAGTCTGCAATTTTCACACTGTGGGTTCTATCTGTGAGCCAGTTTGCAACCCACCTGGTGATATAAGGGTTGATGCCTTGTTTGCTGAGTCTATCAATAATACCTGAGTGGGCAATGATATCAAAAGCCTTGGCCAGATTGAGGTAGGCTGTATGGACTACCTTGCCCTCATCCACAGTCTTGGTGACTGACTCAAAGAAGTCAACCAGGTAGAGCAGGCATGATCTACCTTTCACAAAACCCAACTATGTGGGATCCAGAGTTTGGAGATTCCCTATATCCCTGATAATTAGGTCCATGATGATGCACTCCATAGCCTTACATATCAGACTAATCAAGCTAATGGGGCAATAATTCCCAGAGTCTCTAGTCACCACCCCCTTCATGTAGAGGGATGACTGTAGCAGTGCACCATTCGGTAGGGACATAGCCTGAGGTGAGGCTGTGATTGAACAGGCCAGTTCACTTTGCAGTTCATACAGAACACAGCCAGGGATATTGTTGGGTGCCATGGAAGCTGTATTCTTGGCCTTGGACAAAGCAGCTTTAACCTGTGCTGCATTAATGCTGGGTGCCAGGCATTCTTCCAGTATTGTGAATGGTCCTTTGGGGGAAAGAGAGGGGTAAATTTGGAACAGAATCTGTCAGCCAGTATATTGGCAATGTCGGTTGGCTCAGTATAGGAGGTACCATTGTGCAGTAACTCAGAGCAGAGTATTGCCATAGAGATTCTTGATATAACTATAGAAGGTTTTGTGGCTGTTTTTAGTGTCTGCCACAATTCTGCCTTCATAGTTGGCTTTAGAAGTTTTGATGAGGGCTCTCAAAATTTTGTTGCAGCTAGTAAGGGAGGTTTTCAGTCCTGGGACTTCACCTTTCTCTGCAACAGTTTCTTCCTTCTGTTGGAGAGTTTATTAATGGTGGGGGACCACCAGATTGGCTTCCTTTTTTTGGAGGAGAGCATCTTGGTTCTGTTGGGTATGGTCAGTTCCATGCATTTATGTATGTGTTAGTACAGTGCATTTGTGTATGATTCGGCAGTCATGCATCTATTTTCCATTGGCATGGGTGTCGTGAAGTTAGCCACCTCTGTTTTTAGGAGCTCAAAGTCTGCTTTGGAGAAGTTTTCAGGGTGGTTACCTTTGCGGAAGATGTGGGTGAAATGTTGATTTCCACGGCGATTATTTTGTGGTTGGATCTAACCATGGAGGAATTGATTATTGGTGTAGAGCAACAATCGCCCATGTTAGTAATAACCAGGTTAAGGATGTTGCTTCCTCTACTGGGGCTATCTGGTTCAGGGCATTGGAATTAATAAATTCCAGGAAACGCTGGGCAAGTGCATTGGTGCATGAGTAGTTTCCCCAGTTATTGGTGGGGTAAACTCACCTAGTATAAGGGTGTTGGGTTGGACCCTAATATTTTCCAGGGTGCTTAGGAACATGGAGTGAGAGTCTTGGGGCATGGTTGGGGACCTACAGCAGTCTACGACCTGAATCACTGTCTTACCCAATGTTAGTTGTACCTGAAGTATCTCTGATGCGTTATGCTAGGCTACTAGTATGGAGGTGTGCATATCCTTTATGAATATGGAGACACCACCACCTTTGGAGCTTAGTTCCACATTCTGGGGCTGAAAGGTATGGAATGAGTTATAGCCTGGTAGCAAAGGGGTGCTTTCTGATGCTTTAAACCGTGTCTCCATTACAGTACAAATGTTGATGTTCTCCACTTTGAGGAGTGCTTCGAGCAAGTGCATCTTGAGATTTAGACTTCTAGCAGTGAGCAGCATGACCCTCAGACTGCATTTATTTATAGCTGTTACAGTGGTAATTTGGTCTTTGGAACATCGCCTAAAAAGGCACTGTAGGGTGGCAAGAGCCTTAGCCAGTATCCGGAAACTAAGAGGTGACAGATGCAGGCCATCTCTGGCAAAGTATCAAGGAGTGTCAGTCATGTCATCCCAAGCAGATACTGGATCCCCTTAGAATGACACCTGAAACTTAGCCAGCTGTTAAAGTTAATTATTTTCTTCTTGTACTGTGGTATCATTCTGGGCGATGGTAGGATGTTGCTCAGGGCTGGGGTGATACCTACCTAGGCCACATAATCCGAGAGCTCCCCCATGTCTCTTTTCATGTAGTCCAGGGAGATACGTCTTAGGTCATTCACACCCACATGGACAATGACAGAGTCATACTTGTACTTGTTGTGAAGGGACCTGAGTGTGTGTGTTATGTGTCAGATCCTGGCACCCGGTAGACTGCTCATAGGTTCATACTAGGCTATCTGCCCTAGGGCATTTATAAGCCTAGCCAGAATGTGTTTGGCTTTCGCCACCCATTTTAAATTTATTTTGCTATGCCCTTTTTCGAGGTTAGTATACTGTGCCTCTGTCTAACAGTGACACAGAAGTGATACCCGGGGTAAACCTACGATCTCCCATCCACTCATCAGGATTCCTCTTGAAGAGAGTCAATGAGGGACTCTGCTGACTGTTACCTTCTCCTTATTCAACCTAGTGAGTGGGATATCAGTGTGCCTCACTATTGAGTCACCTATGATTAGTGTATTCTGTTTTGCCTTAGGGGCTTAGGTTGAGGGGCACACTGTGTAGGTGAGCTATGCATCTTGTGATTTGTGCTGTGTTGTGGTGGTCGAGTGCATTTCTGCCTTGGACGTCTCTGCTGTTTGGGTAGATTTCTATTGACAGCCTCCATAAACATAGGTGTGTGGTTTGTGTTTTTATGTCAGAGCTGTGATGGTGAGTGTTCTGGAGGGCTATGTGTTCCAAATGGTGTGGTGCAGGTGTTGACCTTCTCCTCTTGACCAGCTATTCCAATCTTGGCTGGAGAGTGCATGGCTTCGAATTTGGATATATAAGTGCATCTCTTGCACGTCTGAGTGTTGGGAGGTAAGAGGAGAGGGTTGTCTGTGTATATGAGGCAGTTACTACACTGCCTCAGAATGCCCAAGTTCACCAGGTTAATACAAGAAAGCACAAGGGACTGACCTTTAGACATGCCTGGAGGGATGAGCATTATTAATAAGTACTGGAGCTGTTTCCTTATACGACATGCTTGTGCAAGCTTGTGCTTGTTTAAGCTCTGGGATCCCATTTTGGCATCCTGCAGACTACAAGAGCAACATAAAGGAGAAAGAGAGACTTTAAGTATCTCCATTTGCTTTTTCTTGATTATACTGCATTCTGTACTTCATTTAAGTCCTTTTTCATTTAATTTCATTTATTTCAACTGTATTTGCTGTATTATTGCTACACACTCAAGTGTGCTAGCTTGCACTGTATTTAAAGTGATTTTATTACTATTTTAAGTATTTTTTCTGCCATCTGCTGTTGTTAGAAGAGCGCAGATTGACTTAAAGAAAACACATGTCTTTATGTCAACTCCAGAGTACAGGGTAGACAAACTGGAGGCACTCTCCATCCAAAAAACACTCTATTCATGGGAGACTTTAACTACTACTCTACAGACTGGGAAACATACACTGCCATGAACTTGCAGGCACAATGTTTCCTGGACTTTATTAACACAAAGGCCATTGATCGTTTAGTGTGCACATCAATCTGAGGAGGAGACATACTGGACCTTGTTCTCATCAACATGGGACATCGTTTCACACCCCTGCGTCACATCCTCACTGGTGAGGTCAGATTACAAAGCTGTCTTATTCAGCCTGCTATATTTAGAAACTACTCTAAAGCAAACTACATCTTATTTAGGGACAGTTTTGTCAAAATTTAGTACCCCGCCCAATCAGGAGTTCACAACATGCAGAATTATTCACAGAAACAGTGTACAAACATGTAAATGGCTGCACAGAGGCTGCTGTACCTACCAGAAGTAAGCTCAAAACAAACTCCAAAAACAAACCACAAAGGTGGAATCCTAATCTTAACAGGGTGTATCATGGCCAGAGTCAGAAACAACAACTCTCTAATGATGAGAGTTCACTAATAAAACAAGGCCAATTATGAGGTATAGATAGCTTCTCACGCTAAAGATAACCACAAGGCCTTCTACAACTATTTCCGAAACCTCAAAAGTAACACACAATGGTGTGCTGAACCAGTAGTAAATGGTATCAGCTTCAATGAGCACAGCAACATAAAAAATCTACTGGCCGACAAATTCAGCAAAAATTTACCACCTCATTCCCCCTCTAGCACCCCTTGTGAAATCCCTACCAGCATAACCCTTCAACTATCAGCAGGGAACAGCTCATAGCAGTGCTCATGAAGACAGAAAATGTCAACATGGTTGTTTAGTGGTGGTGTATAGGTTCATAGGTGGTTACTACGCTAATTGCTCTAGGGCCTTAACAAGCCTAGCCATGTAATATCCCTGTTCCTTAGTTGACCATGGTTAGATGGTGGTTGTTAGCAGAACAAATCAGTGATTAGAATCGACAGTAAGAAAGTAGAGGCTATATGTCTTCTGGCTATGTCTGTGATGTAGTCTTTTAATCTGTATAATATACCTAGGTTTTGATGATTTTTTTTTTTAACTGTGTGAAACGTGGATGAATTTCAACTGGTCATCTATGATGACAGCTAGTAATTTTGTGTAGTTTACTTGTTCAGTCATTGTGTTGTTGCCAGACGCAACAGTGAATAATGTTGTTCTGGTACTGAGAACAGCATTTTATTTTTTAATTACTTAGCCATATTTCTATTGATAAAAAGGATTGTTATGTAAGGTCTTGTAGTTGAGAGAGCGATATGGTACAACAGATTAGGGATGAATAAGCAGCATACTGAACAAGGGTACCATTTTTTGTAGCAGTATAGGGGTCACTGATGAATATGCTGAAAAGTATGGTGCCTAGTACTGATCCTTTCAGGGCACCAATACTTACCGGTGAGGTGGAGAGATATTTTTCCATTTCACTGCTTGTGCTCTGAGAGGTAACTGTGGAAGCACTGCAGTGAGTAATTGGTTGCGTCAATGAGAAGGTTTTTGGCTCTATAAAGCATCCCTAGTTTTTGACTTTTTTTTTTTATCTATGCAATTTTTCTATATGCAAGTCAAATGTAAGATTATCATCCACTATCATCCCTACTAATTCATTATGAGAAGTGACTTCAAAGATTGTATTATCAAGAGAGAGAACATTAAATGTTTTTTTCGTGAGATAGGGATTTGAGGGAAAATTAGTAGTTTGGTCTTTTTGGGTTGAGCAAGAGTTGTGAGTTACAAAGCCATGTTTCAGTGGCTGTTAAAGCTTCTTGAGTAATTTTCTGGAGGTGTGCCATGTTGCTAGGTGTGCAAATGAGAGTGGAATCATATGCATATTGTATTAGGGTGGCCTGTTGTGTGGATGTGTTGAGGGTGTTTGTGAAAATGTTAAAGAGGAAGGGATAGAGCCTTGTGGTACATCAGTGGTCACTGAGAGGTAAGGAGACAGTGTGGAGTGCCATTTTACTGACTGACACCTACTGGATAGGTAGCTTTGGAACCACAGAAAGGTTGGCTGGGACAGACATAGTGAAGACCTTTGAAGTAAAAGTTTGCTGTGACAAACTATGTCTAAAGCTCTAGACAAGTCTAGAAATAAGGAAGAGACTAGTTTCCCATTATCTCTAGCTTTATTGACAGTATCTGTGAAGGTTAGAAGGGCAATGATAGTACTATGGGAAGGATGGAGGCCATGTTTTGTAGGGGGACAGAAGTTCTTCTTGCAGGAGAAAGTCTAACAATTGTTTTTGAATACATTTTTCAAGTATTTTGGTGATGGGAGATAAGACTGCTATAGGTCTAAAGTTATTAATATTTGTTGAATTTCCTCCATTCTGCAGATGGATAATGTGTGACTTTTTCCAGAGAGAGAGAGGCAATATGGGATTATTGGACTGGCCTATTTATAAGGATTGAGACAGGATAGGCAATGCTATTGGCTGCTGTTTCTAAGCACCTCCCTGGAAGGTCATCAGCTGAAGAAGAGCAGGGTTTAAGTTTGCTTAACAGTAGTTTTATACAGGAACTTGGCACAGGTTTGAAGGTGAAAGTGGGTGTAGTGATATGTGGCTGTTGGGCAGGGTTGGGATGGTTAAGGAATCTTTGGTTAAAGATGGTATACTATCTATAAAATAAGAGCTGAACTGTATTGCAGTTTTGAGTGGTGAGTTATCAGGAGAGGGATGTGGGTTGAATTTTTGGCCAGATATAATATTTCTTTAATGGATGTGCAAAATTATTTAGGGTTGTATTTAGTATTATTCTGAAAGTTATTATAGTATAGTTTTTTTTGTCTTCAATTTGCTTTTTATTACAATTGCAAAGCATTTTGAAGTTTTGAAGTAATTGATTTTTTTTTCCCATTCTTTCCACACTTTATCTGCATTAGCATTCTACTCTTTTTGGATAGCCAAATTGAATTATTTGTTTTTAGTCTCTTCCTTCTAGGCGGTGCAAGGCTATTTAGGATATTTAGAAAATTTTTATTCATTTACAGCATCGTTTAAGGGGAGGATTTTTGGGAAGTTCCAGTTAATAGATGAATTGGCATTTCTGGGTTATACTCAGAAAGGTTGTGTGTTGTTTTATAAATATGTTGTTTAACTGAATACGTGAGATGTCCTTTCATAGAGATTGGGAGATGATCACTGAGAGAGTCTGACATTGTACAGTGGTAGTGTATTTGCTGCGGTCTGATATAAGGATCCAGTCTAATAGGGAATTTGATGTCAAGATAAATTGTGGGGCTATTAATTAGTTGTGTGATACCATATAAATCCTTGCTAGATATAGGAGAGTTAGAGTTTATGTCCAACCAATTGACATTCACATCACCCAGTAGGGTTTTTTCTTGAGGAAATGTTATGGATATCCTGTGCAGGATATCTTTCAGTTTAGCTGTATTGTCACCAGGAGGGATGTAAAGGACAGTAATACATATTTGTTTATAATTGTTTATTTTGTGGAAAGCAATACATTGGTTTGCTATAAGGAGAAATGCGTAAGAGGTGGGAAATATTAAAGCCATACCACTACCTGTCCTCTTTATAAGGTCATTATGGATGATATTATAGCCAGGAGGTATACCTTTGGAGGCATTTATGCTGGGTTTAAGCCAAGTTTCAGTTATAGCAAGAACATTAGGCTTATATTTGGTAATTCAGGCATGTAGTTCAGCAGTTTTATTTGTTTTGCTTGTAATATTTATTGCAGCAAAAATTAGATCAGGTTTGGGGTCATTGATGTTGTTGGGTTAAAGAAGTGTGTGGAAAAGAATTATGTTTGTATTCATTGCGATAGGTGGGGCCAGGATTAGGTTGTATATCTCCTCCTAGAATGATTTTAATACATTGAGGAATTACGCATACTTGTTTTTTTGGAGTGCAGTTTATCAGTCTATATTTGGAATAAAGATGAGGGACAATATTAAATAGGTTTGGTGCAATTCGTGGAGAATATAAACAGGAAGTATGGATAGGTGGTTGGAACAGAGATGGAGAGATGTTGAGAGACATTATTGAGTCATGGTGAGATGAAAGATGACACAGCAGAAGGAGAAGAATGGAGGATAAGCTGAAGAGTAGCATAACTAAGTACAAGAATCTGTATTTTATAGGTGTCAAGTAGTGGGGAAGTAGTAATAAAGAAGGAAACAAGAAGTGGCAGGGCAGGAGGAGAGTCAGTGATGGTGGATTAAGCTGGCAGAGGACAGGTAAGAAGATATGTATTTTGTATAAAAGAAGAGAGTTAGGTTGTCCTTGTATCTTCTCTGGAATGCAAGGAATAGAGTGGTATGAAAGGCTAGAGTGTAATGATGTAGTCAAAATAAGAAAAATGAGAATTTATAGGGTAAAAGTAAAAGATACAATGTGGAATAGATAGGCACTATTCTGGAGGGTTGTGATTATGAATGTATATAGTGCAAAGAAATAAGGGAGGGAGAAAGACAGTTGGGAATGGGACTAAAAATGAAATGGAGATACAGAAGTTGGAAACAAGAAACAGCAGGGTATGTATGGAAGTAAAAAAAGTTAAAGTGAAAAAACATGTTGCTTTACAATAGGAACCCTTAAGCAGTGCACCAAATTATATTTTCAATCATGTAAAAAACAATGAAACATTTCTCACTTTTTCTACCCTAAACATCCCAAATCCCAACATTAATTCTACTAGCATAAATTGAGAAGATTTCTCTTGGTTACATTTCTTAGTGTCATACATCACATAAAACTACCTGCTAGTCCAAACCATTTTGTTGTATGTTGTTCCCATTAAGCAGTGATAAAAATGATATTTGCAAACATGAAAAATAACACTACTTATGCTTATTCTGTCATGGTTAGCACAGATAACTATTTGTAATAAGTCTTCTACACACAGAATATAACATGTAAAATCAAAACCATGTTGGTGGTGCATGGTTCTCATTCATTAAACATTTTACCAAATGATATTTGCACATTTAAAATAAAGGGAAGTACTCATACTTTTTAAATTGGCTATTATAGAAGAGTGTTTCCTTAAAATAATGAGCAAAACCTTTAGATGCTGAACAAATCTGTAGCCTACACTTATTATGTCATACACAGCATAACCCCAGTATTACTTCTACCAGGTTCATAGCAATGCAAATGTGTAAAATAAAGTGAAGTACTCTTCTTATTTATATTTGGCTATTAACTTCACAGGAATATACATCACAAAACAGAGATTATTAATTAAAGCCATGTTTCTATATGTTTCTTCCCCATTAAACACTGCATAGGATGATATTTGCAAATGCAAAATGAAGTGGAAAATGTCCTTTTTTATAACTGGCTATAACCTATGGGAATCTACCATTAAAGACAATTGCTTTTCAGTCAAAACCATGTTGCTTCCCCATTAAGTAATATACAAATGATGCTTAAGAATACCTGAAGAAAGCAGGAGAGAATGCAGGGATATTATCCAAGGAAGGGCAACAAAAATATTTCCA
Source organism: Protopterus annectens (assembly GCF_019279795.1). Classification (NCBI taxonomy): domain Eukaryota; kingdom Metazoa; phylum Chordata; order Ceratodontiformes; family Protopteridae; genus Protopterus; species Protopterus annectens. The sequence continues at coordinate 372,106,149 of NC_056732.1, read as the reverse complement.
ACAGAAAGAAGAATATGAAAGCAAATATGCTATCTGTAAAGGCTTTAGACATATCCAGTGAAATAAAGAGAGCAAAAGTCAAAGGAGATACGGAAACTATGTTAAACTGAATGCAAAGTTCTAGTGACTAGCAAAAAGAGACAGGAGGCATATTTAAATAAGCAGTGCAATGAAATGGAAGAAATGAATAGAATGGGAGAGAAAAGGTACCTTCAAGAAGACTGAAGATGTTAAGGTAAGCATCTGTATAAAAATGTGTTTGACAAAAGACAAAGACGAATATAAACAGAAGATATTTAAGACTATATGACAAGATTATACAGAAGGATAATATATGAAGGTCCCTAACAAAACTGAAAAAATACAACGGTATGTTCAGTGATCTCAAGCCAGGCATCATGAAGAGTGAAAACAAGGTCCTTGAAGGCTGCAGTAAATAGTGGAATTTCAACTGAATTATTTAAGATCCTGCAAGATGATGTTATCGTGTTGCTAACAACATGCCAGCACATTTGAAAAATACAATAGTGTCCACTGGAGTGGACAAGGCCAATTTATATTCTCATAAAAACTGCAGTGCTAAAGAGTGCTGAAATTATCAAACATTTACACTTGTTTCAAATGGTAGTAAGGTAATGCTTAAGATTCTAAAAGCTAGATTACAGCCGTATGCAAAATAAGAATTGCCAGAGGTGCAAGCTGGTTTTAAAGGAGGTTAAGGCATCAGAGATCAAACTGTCAGCACCTGCCAGTTAATGCACAAAGGTAGACGGCAAAAGAAAATCATTAACTGTTGCCTTACTAACTAAATGGGGTCACTAAATCACCTTATTTGCCTCTTGAGAAATCTGCATGTAGTCCTAGAAGGAAGAGTAAGACCAGAATATGGAATACCTGACTGGTTCAAGATTGAAAAAGGAGTGTGAAAAGACTGTACATTGTCACTCTTTTAATTTGTACATAGTTCCAGTAGGTTAGTGGCCTCTTTTCAGGTGAGAACCTGGGTGGTATTTATACCACTGAGGGAAATTTGGCCAAAGTATAGAGGAACTTCCCTTACTCTTTTCAATAGGTGCCATGGGATCTTTTACATCCACATGTAAAACATATCATGCATAATACTGGGTTAGATGACTCAGATACTGGAATCAAAACTGCCATTATAAATATTAACAACTTCAGATATGCAGATGACACTACTCTGATGGTTAAAAGCAAGGAGGGGGAAGACATGCCTGTTGATGAATGTAAACACAGAAAGTACAAACACTGGTTTTCTGCTCAGTATTAAAAAAAATATATACCATTTATTTCATCTCACACTATCAATTATCTGCAGCTAGACAGAGAAGAAAATGAGAAGGTGACAGATCCTGTTTCCCTAGGCTAAAACAATTTCTGCAGATGGCGACTGCTGCCCTGAAACTGAAGTTGACTGCTTCTTGGGAAGACATATATAACAAATTTGAATATATATTAAGGAGCAAAAACATAATTTTATCGACAAAGGACTAGCTATGCAAAGCAAAGGTTTTCCAAGTAATAATATATGGCTGTGACAGCTGGATTACAAATAAGGTTGTGCTCCTGAATGTTGATGTTTTTGAACTATGGTGCTGGAAAAAAAAAACTACCTAAAAATTCCATGGATTGGAAGATAATTAAATCAGTCAATACTTGAAGAAATAAATGGGAAGGTCAAATAGTAAAACTAAAACTCATATACTCTGGCAATGTAACACAAAGATATGTTTCACTGGAGACAGCAGTGATGCTGGAAAAGAATGGAAGCCAAAGAAGATAATGGTGGCAAAGGCTAATGAGGGTAGACAGCACTACTGAAGTAATAGACATGAATTTATAAGAATGTAAAGACAAAGAGGTAGGCAAAGGGGCATGGTATTCCAATGTCATAGGTTCATATGTTTTTAATAGGCAAATGACCTCTAAGCTCCTTACAAGCCTAGCTGCACACCCCAAACCATTTGGGTCCCAAGTATCATGGGAGTTTATCAGGTGAGAAGGTACATAGTAGTATAGAGATAAGTAAGGAGTTGTAGGGGATGTCAGTTAAGATAATACTTTCCTTACTGACAGCTTCTATCCATTAGGGATATGGGGGCTAGACCAGGAGTAAATTTATGATTTCCAATCCAATTGTCCTCAAAAATGTCCTTGAAATCATGAAGAGTCAAACTTGACTAAATGACTAAACAAGAGCAACAACAACAAAAGATAGAATCAAGCCTTATTTTTGGTTATTTTGCCATGCACAGCACAGCTCGCCATCTGCACTAATGTGTGACAATTTATGAGATTGTCCAGTTATTCCATTAATTTATGGGTTACCAAAAATACATAAATCTATGACCCTTCTCCCCATTAGATCAACTGTCTCGGGAAGGGGATGGGTCACAGAACAATTATCAAAGTATACCTTAAGACTATTCTAAGTAAATATCTTGAACTGTGTCATAGTTACATTAAGGATACTTGTGATTTTTTTGTTTAAGTTATATGAATGGTATGATGGGAATTCAATGAAATATTATTTATTTTTCACATTGGACATCAATTCCCATTTTACACTTATTCCTAATGATTATGGAGTAAATGCTATTCATCATTTCCTCTATACCAATACTGATATGAGAAGAAAGGATACTGAAAATATCTGTCAGTTGACTGAAACAGGACTAACTAATAATGTGTTCATTTTTGAGACAGACATTTCTTCAGGTTTCTGGTATTGCCTGGTGAACACGTATACAAACTTGGTGCTAAATCAATGGGAAAGTGAATTTATCCATACTGCTAAAAATCCCCTGAACACTAACATTTTATGGTATAAGCATTTTGCTGATGATTGCTTTTTAATTTGGAAAGGGAATGAAGAAATCTTGAAAGGATATGTAGAATATCCGAGTAGCACTACAGACTTTTTGAAGTTTAAAATGAGTTGTTCCACTGACCGAATTACTTTTTTAGACATGAAGTTAGTTAAGCATGAGGGTGTTATTAGCACGACTGTCTACAGAAAGCCAGTGCATGCAAATGAATATACATGTAGAAATAGCATGCACGTTCCACATATTTTAAGGGAATTGTTAGAGGCCAGTTCACTAGTGTTAGTAGATTGAATATTGAGGTAACTCAGTGTGAGGAACAGATGAAAGAGATGGCTATGGACAAGCAAAACCTTTAGATGCTGAGCAAATTTGTAGCCTACACTTACTATGTCATGCACGGCATAACCCTAGTATTACTTCTACTGGGTTCATAGCAATGCAAATGTGTAAAATAAAGTGAAGTACTCCTCTTATTTATATTTGGCTATTAACTTCTCAGGAATACATATCACAAAACAGAGATTATTAATTAAAGCCATGTTTCTGTATGTTGCTTCCCCATTAAACACTGCATAGGATGATATTTGCAGTTGCAAAATTAAGTGGAAAACGTCCTTTTTTATAACTGGCTATAACCTATGGGAATCTACCATTAAAGAAAATTGCTTTTCAGTCAAAACCATGTTGCTTTCCCATTAAGTAATACACAAATGATGCTTAAGAATACCTGAAGAAAGCAGGAGAGAATGTAGGGATATTATCCAAGGAAGGGCAACAAAAATATTTCCAACAGAAAGAACATGAAGGCAGATTTGCTGTCTGTAGAGGCTTTAGAGATAGCCAGTGAAAGAAAGAGAGCAAAAGTCGGGACTTTGTCAGTACAAATGCCATAGAACAATTATTTAGAGAACCCAGTGGGGGAAAAACATCTTAGATCTTGTCTTTATAAATAATGGGGCATCTTATGCTAGCCTCTGTATAGCTTTGTCACCTGTTAGGTCTGACCATAAAGCCTTCTCCTTTGAAATAAAATTAAAACCAAAGCCCTCTTCCACCCATGATATCTTTAGAAGTTTCTCTAGGACAAACTACTACTACTTCTCACCAAAGCCAGTTACCTCCAATGAATACACAGAAAAATACACCACCACACTATACAGCATGTAAACAGCTGCACAGATGCAGCTATACTTTGTAGGAATAAGTGCATGGCAAACCTCAGAAACAAACCTACACGGTAAAACCATACTATCAACAAGCTTTACAATAAAAGGAAGAGAATTTTGACTAAAAGAAGGAATAGTAATTCCCAGAATAACACAGCCTTCTTCACTAAACAAACAGTTCATGAGCTTAATAAAATTTTGAGGCTAAAATAGCTACCGATGCCAAAGACAATCAAAAAGACTTTTTTTAGTTGTGTTCATAATCTCATAAAAAACTTTGCAGAGATTTGGTGAACTGATTATAAATAATGTCGCCTAAAATGAGGCTGTATAAATATCAAAACTACTGGCTGATAAATTCAGCTCTAACTTTACCCCTCTATCTCCTACTCTCCTTCAAGAGATATACCTGAAACTGGCTTGCCTACAGCTATTTCACAAGACCAAGTCCTAAAAGTGCTATTAACAGCTAAAAATACCACATTGCTGTTTCCTGATAATATCCCTGTATGCATCCTAAACAGCATAAAGCATGATTTAGCCACCCCCAAACAAAACAGTTCAACCTCAGCCTCCATACAGGTTTTGTACCAAGCAAATGGAGAATGCAGACCCATTAGCCTGATCAGCATCATATGCAAAGCCAGAGAAAGACGTATTGTGGAAATAAATAAGGGCATAAGGAACCTCTAGATACTAGACCTCTCTCAGTTTGGTTTGTCAATTGATGGGCAGATCATGCTTACTCAACTTGATGGATTATTATTTTTTTTTTTGGAAAAGGTCACCAAAGAAATTGATGAAGGTGAAATGGTACACACCACAAACCTCAAGCTGATTAAAGCTTTTGACACAATCCCTAACTCATGCATAGAAGAAATAATAAATAAGCTGGGAATACAGTACAGTTTTGTACCTACCATAAATGTAGATGTTCGAGTGCTCATACAGCTGCAGTCATTACAGATGGGTTATCCTGCCATCAGGCGGGTCCTCGGTCGGCCGAATTCCAAAGTCTAGGTCCGTCGTCGGTTGTTGTCGCTTCGTCCCTTACGTCAGTGCGGCAGGGGTATAAAAGAGGCAGCCGACACCATTTTCTTCAGTTTTTCTTGCCCCAGATGTCAGGTGCCCCCAGAAGGAAGGCAAAACATAATGTTATGCAAACATGCAATATAAATAAATCAAAAAACAGTAGTTTCAAGCAAATACACCATAAAAGAATACCCCAAATAGGTTGTATGATAAAGGTGTTTGTCATAAGGCCTGTCCTAAGAGGGGACGGAGGGGGGGGGGTAACCTGGACTGCAGCTGTATGAGCACTCGAACATCTACATTTATGGTAGGTACAAAACTGTACTATGTTCATCGTGCATACAGCTGCAGTCATTGCAGATGGGTAGAATCCCAAAGCTAAGTAAGGGTGATAGGCACTAAGTGGAACTAGGAGGAGCGAGGATGCCCTGCAGGACTGCTGTGGCAAAGCCCGCTCTAGATGTTGAGAATAGTGGAAGGTGGTAGTGCTTGGAAAATGTGTGCACTGAATTTCAAGTGGCTGCTTCCAAAATGTCCTTGGTAGGGACCCCCCTGAGGAAAGCTGCAGAGGTAGCTGTGGCCCTGGTGGAGTGGGATCTGATGTATGCAGGCACAGATTTTCCATGAAATGAATAACAAAAGCGTATGCAGTGGGCTATCCATTTTGAAATTGTCTGTTTGGAAATAGCCTTTCCTTGAGCACCTGTAGCATAGGACACAAAGAGTTGCTCAGATTTCCTGAATGGCTTTGTTCTGTCCAAGTAATAACGAAGTTGCTTGTGAATGTCCAAGGAATGTAGTAGTCTCTCCCCTTTGTTCTGTGGATTTGGATAAAAGGTAGGTAAGTCGATAGTCTGATTCAAAGCTACACTGGATACTACCTTTGGCATGAAGGTAGGGTTGGTTCGTAAGGACACTCTGTCCTGATGGAAAATGATGAATGGTTGCACAGCCATGAGGGCCTGTAGTTCTGAAACCCTGCATGCTGAGGTGATAGCCAGAAGGAAGGCTGTTTTCCATGACAAGTATTGTAGCTCTGTTGAAGAAGCCGGCTCAAAGGGAGGCAGGGTCAGTTTTTCCAATACGAAGTTGAGGTTCCAAGCTGGAACTGGTGGTTTCCTTGGGGGGTTTTATATTTTTTGCCCCTCTGAGGAACTGCCTTAATAGAGGATGTGAGAATAAAGGAGGGTCTGTGCTGTATTGTGCAGAAATGGCTGAAGCGTGGATCTTGATGGAGGAGAAGGAAAGGCCACTGTTTAACATCTCAGCTAGGTACTGTAAAATTTGAGGTATATTTATTACCCAAGGATTCTGGCCCTTTTCTTGATTCCAGGAACAAAATCGTTTCCATTTGGCGGAGTAGGCTTTTCTAGTAGAAGGTCTTCTGGCCTCCAAGATGACATCCTGCACCTCCTTGGAGAGGAGAGTCTGCTGGGAAATTAAGGTATTCTCCATGCAGCTAGATTTAGGGTTTTGAGCTGGCTGTGAAGGGTTTTGTAGTTGTGCTGGGACAACAGAAGAGGGACTAGAGGTAGGATCCATGGTGGGGAGTGTTTCAGGCTCTTTAGGAGTGGATACCAGTGTTGTCGTGGCCAGTCTGGAGCAATGAGAATCATTTGTGGCCTCTCTGCTCTGGCTTTTAATAGAACTTTGGTCAGTAGAGGAAGAGACGGGAAGGCATAGACTGTCAATGTTGTCCAATTGAAAGAGAGTGCGTCCACTTTCCAAGCCTGTGGATGATAGGTCCTTGAACAAAATTTTTTCAACTGGTAATTTCTGTGGGTAGCAAATAGATCTATGTCTGGCTGTCCCCATGCCTGAGTTATCTTTGAGAAGACTTGAGGATGCAACTTCCATTCATGTGGATCTGTCATATTTCTGCTTAGGTTGTCTGCCAGTGTGTTTTCCTTCCCTGGCAGGAATTCTGCCTGTAGTTGAATTTGCAATTCCGGTGCTGTGTTCCATAGGGTCATGGCTTGCCTGCACAGGGGGTATGAATGAGTTCCCCCCTGTTTGTTTATGTACCACATGACTGTTGTGTTGTCTGTCCTTATCAATAGCTGGCCTGGATGCAGTAGGTCTTTGAAGGTCATAAGAGCATTTTGCACGGCTAGCATCTCCTTTTGGTTGATGTGTAGGTGCTTCTCTTTTTGGGACCATTTTCCCTGAATGCACTGATCTGCCATGTGTGCTCTCCAGGTGTAGTCTGAGGCATCCGTTGTGATGATTTGAGTTGCTTGAGGTACACAGAAAGGGAGACCTGTGTTTCTTTGGCATGCTTGAGCCCACCACAAAAATTCCTTTTGAAGGCATGGAATGAGTGGTATAATTGTTTCCAAGCTGTGGCTGTGTTGAGACCATAAGTTTTTTAGGTACCATTGTAGTTTCCTCATATGCAGCTTTGCACATGGGATCAGTAGGATGCAAGATGCCATGAATCCCTGAGCCTGCAGGACATTCCTTGCAGTTAGTCTGGTGAAAGTTGCCATTTTGCTGAAGTATTGAGACAGTTGCCCTTGTTTGTCTGGCGTGAGGTAAGCCATCTGGGTGGTTGTATTTAAGCTGGCACCCAGGAAAATTATCTGTTGAGAAGGTATTAGTTTTGATTTCTTTTTGTTCACTGTGTATCCCAGGGAGCTTAACAGTTTTATTACAAACGCCAGAAGCTGCAATAAAATGTCCTTGCTGTCCGCTTGGATCAGGCAGTCATCCAGATATGGGTATATTTGTATTTCTTGTAGTCTGCATAAGGCAATTACTGATGCCAGGCATTTCATAAACACTCTGGGCGCAGCAGATAAGCCAAAGGGCAATGCAGAGAATTGGTAATGGGTTGAACCTGCAAGAAATCTGAGGTATATTCTGCAATCTTGTCTGATAGGGACATGCAGGTATGCCTCCTTGAGGTCCAATGTTACCAGCCAAGACGCCTTGCCCAGCATGGGAAGAAGCTGCTGTAATGTGAGCATCTTGAATTTTGGCACCTGTAGATATGTGTTTAGGATGGATAGGTCTAAGATAGGTCTCCAGTCTTTGTCTTTCCTTGGTACCAGGAATAGTCTGGAATAAAAACCTTGACCTTGTTCTTTTGCAGGTACCTCTTGAATCGCTTTCATATCCATGAGAGTGGAAATTTGTCTTTGTGCCTCTGCCCTTTGATTTTGTGGCAGGTTTGGCATGCCTCTCATTTTTGGAAGGGTGTGAAAGTGGAACCTGTAGCCTCTGTCTATAATGTCCAGAATCCATTTGTCTTTTGTAACAATATGCCAGTTTTTTGAAAATAATGCCAGTTTTCCGCCCAAAGGTGCTGCCATTAAAGCTTTGCTTGGCAGGCATAGTGGGAAGTCATTGTGTCTGTTTTCTAAATGACTGTGATCTATCTTCTCCACCTCTTGGGGTTGGTGCTTGCCACTGTCTTGCTCTGTAAGATCCTTGAGGTTGTCCTCTACCGCTTGGGCGTCTGTATCTGCCCCTTTGAGGTCTGTCCGTGGCTGGAAAGGACCAATTTTTTGAAGGCCAGTTTCTGCTGAAGCGTGGAGGTTGTACCTGCAAGAAATCTTTCACTGTTTGCATAGATTTCACTTTTTCCTCCATTTTCTTTAGCACCTTCTCAGCTTTAACACCAAACAATACATCTTTTTGAAGTGGTGCATCTAATAACTTTGCTTTGACATGATCTGGTAAGGTTTGCTCTTTGAGACAAGCATGTCTACGTATAACAGATCCTGTAACAGCAGCTCTACATGAGGCCTCTAAAGCATCAAAACCACACTGCAAGGTATGTTTACCCACTTGCTCTGCACCATGCAACAAATCCTGCAACTCTTTTAAATCTGGTTGTTCTGTTTGTGTCATTTTGCTTTTCAACTGAGATAACAAAAACTGTTGGTACTTTAACATATGGAATTGACAGTTTAATGCCCTCATGGTTAAAGTGGCAGATGTATACACCTTTTTCCCCCACCTTTATAATGCTCTGGAATCTCTCTCTGAAGGTAAAGGGTTTTTAGCAGTAGAAGCCTTTATTCCCTTGGGACCCTGTGAAATAGTTTCTGGGTCAGCAGTATAAAGGAACTGGTGAGAATCAGGAACCCGGTAATACCTGTCTGGTTTAACAGGAGCTGGAGGTAAAGAATCTGGATTAAGGCTGGCTTCTGCGAACACATCCTCCAAAATATCTAAAACAGGAAGGATAGCCAGGGGCCTATGCTGGGGGAGCAGTAGAAATTCCCTGAGCCTTTTCTAGGAATCTGAGTAATCTTGACCTTCCCAGTGAAAGTGTTCCCTCAATGTATGCAGAGTTTCCCCAAAAGAGTAGTCCTCAGGGGGGGAGACCGAGGGGAATAGACTCCTCAGCATCAGAGTCTTCAAAAGGGGAATAGGCAAAATCCTGGTCCTCAGAATGTTCTGAGGTAATAGAAGCCTGGTCTGAGGAAGGGTAGTCTTCCTCCAATCTGGTTCTTTTGTCAGAGGGGGGGGTTGAGAACCCCTGATGAGAGTTATCAAATCCTCAGCCATTTTAAGCATCTGCTTTTTAGGCATGGGGCCTTGAGAGGAGGTCTGAGGACCTTGTTTTTTAGTTTTCATCGCTGCTTTAGATTTAGTGAAGGATTTAATAGAGAAGGTGGAAGGCCTGAAGACACCTTCAGAAATGGCAGGCCTGACTAAATTTTGAATTTCCCCACCAAGAGTGGCGTCGGTATCTGCAGTAGGAATGGAAACCGAGGAGCCTGAGACCTCGGGTACTGAAGTCACTGGTAAAATAGTTTCTTTGGTATTCAGGGGTTGCGTAGGCACCTCGCTGAGAACCGGAGAACCGGTAGTCGGCATAAGCGTGGTCTCGGTACTCGGTGCGGACCTCGGATGTCGGTCCTTATCGTTGCTTCTTTTGCTTAAAACTGGTGTCGGTGTATCCGACGACATGATATAATTAAATTTTTTGCCAAAATAGTGAAGGGTGAACTCCGCCCGGCGCTTAATAGTGCACTTGTTGAACCTAGCACAAAAACGGCAGGCCGAGACGTCGTGGTCTGGGCCTAAGCAAGGTATACAGAAAGAGTGGAAATCCTTATGCGGTATTTGCTTCCCACAAGAAATGCAATTATTAACTTTGTCTGACATCAGTCTGAGGCAAGAAAAGTTTCCCCAACGGGGTACTTAGCTTTAAAGAAGACTTCGGCTGAAATACTTTCGTAAATCTCAGGGGCTGGCCGACCGGCACTTGCGAACTGCTTCTGCTTCGGGCACCGCACGGCAAGAAAGACTGAAGAAAAGGGCGTCGGCTGCCTCTTTTATACCCCTGCCACACTGACGTCAGGGAAGAAGCAACGACAACCGACACCGGACCTAGACTTTGGAATTCGGCCGACCGAGGACCCGCCTGACGGCAGGATAACCCATCTGTAATGACTGCAGCTGTATGCACGATGAACATCCCCCTATTTCACCTGCTGGATTGCCAAATGGCTCACAGACAGGATGCAGGAAATCAAAATAGAGGAAATTACCTCTACAAAGAGACCAGTCACCAGTGCAGTCCCCCAGGGTTCTGTGTTAGGACCTCTCCTGTTTGGCATCTACTTCTCCGAAGTAAAAGCCAATACCAAAGGGCTATGGCTGACTAAGTTTGCATATAACGATACGCTAGGAGCAGTCACTGAATCCCAAATGGCTTAGCCATCCTACAGGACATTTTGCCCAAATAAATAAGTGGTGCCAAAATCATGGACTAAAACTAAATGGCAAAAAAATAATGCATTGACATTACTCCCTTAAGAGTTGATCCAGTTCTTCATTTATTTGGAACTTATGTGGACAGAAATATCCAGTGTGATATGAAAGTCCTTCTACATTGCACAGTTTATAACCAAAGGGATTGTATCAAGATCTAGGGATGCCTTTGATCCCTGTAACTCAGAACTTATTAGGCCAATCATTGTGTATAATGCCCCCTTTGGTATGTATCTGTCTTAACACGAGCATCAGCTGGAACATCCACAGTGATACCTTACTAAAAGGATAAAAGGCCTAAACAATATATCCTTAATGGACTGATTCAAAGCCCTGTTACTATACTGTCTATCCTACAAACTGTTAAGAGGTGACCCATATCTTGCATACAAGGCATGCTCTAACCCAGTACTAATGGAGATACTGCACATCAGCAAGTCAAATACCATCAGAAATACTTGATTTAAGGAGCTGAACTTCTTCTACAGTATCAACAGAATGTTTTGGAGGGACAGGTACATCTTACAGAGGATACTGCTGCTAAGGAATAGACCCCATTCACATAAAACAAAGCCCATCCCTGTCCACATTCAAATACAGCTTGAGTCTATGGATAGGAAAAAGAAAATTTACCCTATACTACTAATGGACAGAGACAGGTCCTAAATGCTTTATCCCATGATTGGGTCCCCTCAAATTATCTATGGTATGACCCCTGATAATTATCGACCATGGGATGGGTAAGGTCAATGTAATACCAAATGGGATAGGTAAATCTGAGCACAAAAAGGGAAATTGGTTTAACCTATGAACCTACAAATGATAAAAATCTGCTGCATCACCATCAACAGATTTCACTGCAATGCCGGACTAGCAGTGCTTTATATGCCAACACTGGCAAACGCTTATTTTATTGTACACTGTAGTTATTTTGCATTTATGTTTGTAATTTAACTGCAGCACTTATATTTGCGCTGTACATCTGCATAATTATTTAAAAATTCCAGAAAATAAATCAAATGCTTTTAATGTGCAAAAATACATACATAAATAACTTAATGAATGAATGAATGACTAACAAGTAATATCACCACAGTAACTCCTGATGCTACAGGCAACAGTGTTTGAGTAAATTTGGAAGGCTGTTTTTTGAGCTGAAACTGCTTTACAGACAGCAATAGTTAAAAAGAACACTGCCAGCTAGCAAAACTGATAATACGTTGATAGTAGATACTGTAAAGAAGTAGCTACATCATGCTATTTCTTGTAAATATACTTCAATAGATGCTAATTAGTCCAAGACATTGAAGTACTGATATTTTTCAGATGTATATTTAGTATGCTGATCAGGGATGAATTATAAAATCAGAATGGCTAGAACAATCTAGTAATTGAAGCCTATTATCACAAAGGTATGTAACTGTAGGATGTCACAAATGTACGTAAACGATTGTACAATATGACAGGAAAGAAAATGAGAACTGATAAAAGTCATTTTTACGTTACAGCTTTTAAGAAAGAGTATATAATACTCAAACTGCAGTAAATCTGAATACCGTTTTGAAGCTTCATCAGATAGCTGTATGAAACTACTCTGGATTCAGGGTGGTAGCAGGTGTCTGCCAGCAGACACAGTCTTCAGTTTGTGGGTTATTTTCACTCCTGGTTCTCAGAATACTGAATTGGGTAATTCTTAACTAACATCTACCTTAGCACTGTTTTTATACTTCACCATTTTGCCTAGAATCTGCTGTGGCTTTAGTCACTGAACTCATACCTTTCAAATGTCCAGATTTTCACAGAATGTCCAGATTTTTGGCTCTTATTTTTAGTCTGTTCCATATAAAATTGTTGGTTTTCTGGCAAATCATTGGGATGATCTGAGGACTGAAGCCACTAAATAAAGACATACATTTAAGTTTCAGATTTCAAATCCTTCAGAAAATGTATGTTAAAACAAACCCTGCTACTCTAGCAACTTTCTAAGTTTATAACAGCAATATTTAAAATATGTCCCAATTTTTGGGCCTTTGTCCCCCATTTTGTTAGACTTTGTCCAGATTTCTTGCACTAAGAGGTTAAGAGGTATGACTAAACTCAATGGTGCTTGCTGAAAGATTACTGCTTTAAACTTGATATTGTTTTATTTTGCAGCTGACATTTGAATCTCACTACACTTTTGTTTAAGAACAAACATTACTGGGCTGGTTACTGGGCTGATTACTGAGCTTGGAATAATTAATAGGTTGATTACTGGGCTTGGGCTGATTAACAGGCTGGTTACTGGGCTTGGAATAATTACTAGGTTGATTACTGGGCTTGGGCTGATTAACAGGCTGGTTACTGGGCTTGGAATAATTAATAGGTTGATTACTGGGCTTGGGTTGATTACTGGGCTGATTACTGAATACAATATTTCACTTTCTATAAGTGCTACAGCAGTGCTGTTTTGTTAGATCTTGGAACTGACATTGTTCCTAGTGCTTCGGATTTATCAAAATGGCCTGAATTGGAGTGGTGGCTTGTAGAACTAATAACTGATTTCAGGAATGAATTAAACATAATTAAATTAAAAAAAAAATGGAAGCAATCGCTGTATCCAAACAAATTTGTCACCTTCTTATACTCATTCTGTTGCCAGTCCTATAGGTATTGGTAGTCTTCAGCTGTGTAGGAACAGCCATAGACAATGAACTTTTGTTTAACAAAAATACTTCAAACTATGTGAGGTGCAAAGAAAATTGCAATTTTTAAGCATCTCTGTCATTCAGTAAGATGGCCTGTGAACATCTCATACTAATACCCACATCTGATCAGTTACACTAAACTAACATATGATGAGGCTGTAAAAAAAGTAACTTCAGAAACTAGTGCAAAGAAGATTAGGTCACAGCAGAAATCCACTAACATCAGCACCATGCTCACGAATAAAACTCCATAAGTACAAACAGAAGTGTCTTAGTAATTATTGGCTCTGTTGTCAGGCACACTGACCACACACTCATAAGACTGGACAAGGGGAGGGTTACATTTACTTGTTTCTGGTGTCATGATCTATGATACTGTGAAGACTCATTAGTCCCTCAATGGACAAATATGATAATGACTTAGCAATAGTCCATGTGGGTGTGAATGACTTGAGGTGTTCAATCCTGGTGGGCATACAGACAGACTGTTGGGTCTCTGGTATTATAGACAAATTCTCAAATTTAGGCATAAATCCCTGTGTTACCTATGGATAACCAAACAGCTCACAGATAGGACACAGGCATACAGACAGACTGTTGGATCTCTGGTATTACAGACAAATTCACAAATTTAGGCATAAATCTCTATGTTACCTATGGATAACCAAACAGCTCACAGATAGGACACATGAAGTCAGGATGGGGAAATCCACCTCCACCAAGAGGCCTGTTGCTAGTGGTGCCTCACAGGGCTCAGTACTGGGACCTCTCCTGTTTGGAATATACTTCTTTGAAGTCAAGGCAAATGTAGAGGCCCTTTGGCTGGCCAGATCTGCTGACAACTGCAAGCTGGGTGCAATCATTAAATCCACCAAAGATGTTCATATCCTCCAGGAGGGTCTGACATAGATAAATAATTGGTGGCAGAACCATGGCCTAAAATGCAATGTAAAAGAAAATGTATTATTATACCCCGGACAGGCATCCTTGCAAATTACAACCTTGATAACACTCCCCTAAGAGAAGACTCATTGGTAAGGGACTTGGGAACTCAGGTTGACAGTAACCATGAACTTTGATCATGATGTGTCCTTGGTAGTAAGAAAATCTATCTATGTGGCGCAACTTCTAAGTAAGGGCATGGTATTTAAATTTAAGGCGATCATAGTCTCACTATACTCGGCCTTCATTAGACCAGTAATTGAATACGTTGTACTATTTGCATGTACCTGATCAGGCACTTACAACAGATGGAATGGCCACAGAGGTTCCTCCGTAAAAGAATACAGGGTGGAAACAATATGTCCAATATGGATCACCACAAAGCCCTGTCCCTGTATTTGGTCTCCTAAAGACTACTGAGGGGTGAGCTATGCCTAACCTGCAAGGCACTTTCTGATCCAACCCTGATGGACTTGCTACACATTCACAAAACAAACAGAACTAGAATTACCTGATTTGATGATCTAAACCTTATGTGTGACATAAACAAAACATGTTGTAGAGACCAGTATTTGTTTCAGGGATTACCTCTTCTCTGGAACTGACTCCCAGTCATGTGAAACAGAGTTCTTTCTGAAGCCGATTCAAACGCAATTTGGACCAATGGATGGGAAATCCCAAATTCTCTCCTGGCTGGTTGTCTGTGGCCCTTAAGGACAGTGTTAGCTTGTAGACACCCTATGGCACAGGCATATACCAAAAACATTGTAGCCCATAGACATTGATAATTAGAAGGGTGGCCACGGTGGTGCAGGGGTGGCCACAGTGGTGCAGCAGTTAGCATTGTCACCTCACAGCAAGAGGTTCTCTGGTTTGATCCTCAGCTGGGGTGCCTTCTGTGCGGAGTCTGCATGTCCTTCCTGTGGTCGCATGGGTTTCCTCCGGGTGGTCCGCTTTCCTCCCACATCCCAAAGACATGCTGTAGGTGTATTGGACACTCTAAATTGGCCCTAGATGTGAGTGCGTGTGTGTGCCTTCTGTGGAAGATTGGGCATCGGGCTAGCAACTCAGCACTGTAAAACTTCACTGCCAATCATGGGCGGACAGGTGATCTGCTGTGGTGACCCCTAACTGGGAAAAGCTGAAAGAAGAAGAAGAAGGCATTGATAATTAGGAAAATAATGGCATTAATGGCTAGGCTTAAAAAGGCTCTAGGGAGATTTATCTACTAACCTCCTGTGATCCTATGATTCCACGATCACTATGCACATGTTCAGTGCAGACAAGGACCTGGAATGGATACCCTACACAGAAGTATAGAGAAAGAAAAGATAGCTTACATCAACAGTTGGCTAAATAGTTGGCATCATTCTAAGAGAGTCTGGTATTTGTTAGCATGGAATCTGATGTTAAACAATTCAATTAGCTTTGCAAAGGAAAGCCTGTACCTCTCATTCTATGGTTTCAGAATACTGGTTAAAGCATTTACTTGCCCCCATAATCCCTTTTTAGGGACAGTACAGCAAATGGACATCATAGTGGAGCAGATAACAAGGCCGGCCACGGTGGCGCAGCAGTTAGCATTGCTGGCTCACAGCAAGAGGTTCTCCGGTTTGATCCTCGGCTGGGGTGCCTTCTGTGCTGAGTCTGCACGTCCTCCTTGTGGTCACGTGGCTTTCCGCCAGGTGCTCTGGTTTCTTCCCACATCCCAAAGACATGCTGTAGGTGGAATGGATACTCCAAACTGCCCCTAGGCATGAGTGCATGCGTGTGTATGCCTTCCGTGGAAGGTTGGGCGCCAGGCTGGCAACTCAACATCGTAAAACTCCACTGCCTATCATGGGTGGACAGGTGATCCGCTGTGGCAAACCTTAACTGGGAAAAGCCAAAAGAAAAAGAAGAAGTGGAGCAGATAACAATGTAGTCATTTCAAAACCCAAAATCAGACTCTAACAGGATTGCTTCTTTTTGCCAGATGTCGTAATAACAAACTGCCTGATCTTGAGGCTCTCCTGCAACTTGAGCATCATTCACGTCTGTGTAGTAACTGAGACTGGTACCCAAAACCACTGGTCAACCAAGTGCACAGATTACTGCAAACTGGACATTACTGTCAAGTTTCTCTCTGATACCTAATAATTTCATCAGGAACTAACCCTCACAAAATAGTGGTTTATAGAAGAAAGGCTAAAATTAAATGTGAAAAGTGCAGTATTGTCACATTTAGTAAATAACTCTTTCCTTCAGCATATAGTATAGCTGCACCCTGCTCCAAAATTACAATATAGTCAGGAACCTTGGGATCAGGGTTGATAATTCCCAATTCTTTGATCATTATGTGGTATCAATGATCAGAAAATCCTTTTACTTAGCACACTTAACATCTAAAGGTATATTATCCAGATCAAAAAAAGTCATCGTCCTAATGAAAGTGGCCTGAATTAGTCCAATTATTGAGGACAGTGGCCACATTGAGATGTCTCCTTCTAGGGAAATTAAGCATCTGGAAAGTCCCCAGAGATACCCATCCCAAAAGACTGTAGGCCTACAGACCCTGAACCACTAGGAGAGGTTTGAAGTACTATCCCTGCATTTGGTCTCTTAAATACTATTACAAACAGATCTAGGTTTTGCATTTTGTTTTATTAGGGATCCTACCCTCCCTGATCTCTTGCATCTTTGCAGGACAAATATGCCAACAAACATCAGAACTAAAGACTTAAATCATGATTAGCACATATATAAAACTTGCTTGAGGTACATATTTATTGCTCAATGCCTACCCCACCTCTGTAACAGACTTCCACTGCAAGTCAAACTAGGAATCCCCCTCGCATCTTTCAAATCAAACCTGGATGATTGACTGAGGACCTATAGAGTTACCAAAAGATTATGCTGCTTTTCCCATATTGAGTGGGGGGGGGGGCATTATGAGGGTGGGTGTTTGTAAGGCATAAATGGTTTTCAAGATTCAATTGCCTTGTAATTATTATCCTATGATCCCATTATGTGCTTTTTAGAACTTCTGAAGAACCTCATCACATCTAGTCAGGAGTGTGAGTTTTGCACAGGTGGGGCCTAATAGAAAGGAGAGACTTTGGGGAGATGGGTAACAACCTTTCCAAGCATATGACTTACTGGCCACCACCCTTACCCAACTGTGAACTGAAATAGCCTCCCAATCTGCTCAACAGAGCTTGCATTACATTAGAAGAAGAACACACATCCAGCTACCTACTTAAATGAATAAACTGTTTTAAACTTTAACAAGGCATCTTTATTCCTCCCACAGGGAGGCTATCAGAAATAGAGAGAGTGTCCTAGATCTACCAGCAAGTGATTTTTATCTAGACTAATCATTTGTACTCTGTTTCTTGTTAGTTCTGTCACCCTCTGGTTCACAGGTGGAATACCAAACTTCACTCAAGCTTCTGGATTACCTCTTTAATCTGCTCAATACAGGGAGGTTCTCCACCAGTTACCAAAGTGGGACAAGTTGGGAGTTGTGCCTATTGTTAGTTGTTCTTTTTTTACCCAGAAGACCAATGCAAGCCATCCAACTGCTGCCTCTTATGAGACAAATTAGTTTTCATGAGCATGGAGATTCAATTATTTTTGCTGGGTGCTCCTTGAATCCATATGTGTAGCCTGGTTAACATTTAAGGCATAGGCATGGAATGAGTAAAGGGCAGGGAAGTCCTCACTCACAGACGTGATATAACCATGCAAATATCCCCGACCCCTCCTCCCCTTTAAATTCAAAAGCTTATGATCAGGTGCACAGTCTCCAAGAGAAATATGTTGAAGAGATTCATGTTCTCCAGACACACCCAATATCCACCAATCAGGAAGAGGCAAATGTCTCATCACTCCCCTCTCTTCCTATCTTTCTATCTGGCCTTCCATTTCCTGGACTGCAGTCAGACCCAAGATGTCATTATAGGAAGTGGGTACCGCCATGTGCTGGTGGGACAGCACTAGGTATGAACCCAGAATTACAAAGAAAACCTCCAAGAAAGACTCATCTGACTCTACAGTTTCACAGAAGAGCCTGCTAGTGAAACATGTGGCCCAAATACTACATGCAGTTGGGCTACTTCTGAGACTGTTTCACTACCTATGGTACTAAGGTCTCTGTTTGCTCCACTGAGACCCACTGAATGCCCTATAAAATGGTATAAGTGGATGGATACAAACACAGAAAAAATGCAGTAATCCTTTGCCTTCATGGCTGTAAGATTCTCATCTGTCTCCTTTACCAGCAGCTTGTGTTAATTTGTAAAAGCATCCACAAAGGTTGCCTTGACATCTACAAAGGGCACTATGTGCAACCAGAAGTAGCAGTCTACTGCAATGCTGGTTTCAACTGCACAGGTCAATGTGTCACCATATTCTACTCCCACAACGAGTAAGTTGATTGTACAAGACATAGCTACCTCTGCTTTGATAGCCTGCTTTAATTATGTTCCCTTTATACCCTTGATGTTTCAGAAGATTTGTTTATCAGATCTAAATGGAATTACAGCACATGGGTCTTGTAATTCATTGCCCTCCTTTTTGATATGGATAACATTTTCCCCCTTCGTGGTCCACAGCATTAGACTCCTTGATAACAGGGTGAGCTGCCTTATCAGTCTGATCTGGAGACAGATTCTCTGTCCAAATCACTTAAGAGGACATAGGATATGGGCTCACTTGTGGGGAATTTAAGTAATCATATCATGGTCCTTCCAGTCTGAACACTTTGAAGACCTATGGTAATGAAGCAGCAACACCAATAACGTAAACAAGCCAAATAAAATCCAAGATTTTTAATAAGTATAAAAGGTTAAGCGTTTTTGTTCCCACACTGGAACTTCCTCAGAACAAAAATCACTTCAAAACAGTAATCTTAAATACATTTCTTAAACAAGCAATTAACATATCATAAATCAATTACCTACAATTAGCCACAGTATAGTGTCTTAACTTTAAAATAGAATTAATGGAACAAGCCTCATTAATACCTGGATATGTCAGTGCAGTCAATAAAACTTGCCACTTGAATTCACAAATTTCAAGATGTTCCTTAGTAACCATACCCTAGATATCTAATTTCACCTGTTCTAATGCTAAAAATTAAAAATTGTGGTTCCTAAAATACATGCTTAAAAAAAGCATTTTCCACACTAATTACGCTATCAACTATTTGTCTTCTCACATCCTACCATACCCACCTACATGTAATTTCACATTAAGCAACTATTGCTACCTTTCACCTTCATACCAGTCAGTCCCACTTTTCAATCTCTCCCTCAATCCTCAGCTATCACCCATCGACTACTTCTACTTTAAAATACTACATAACCCTAACTATCCCTAACCCTCCCTTAAATTTAATAAACAAATCATGAAACTCTCGCAAACCATTATCTACATTACCTCTAAATTATCTCACTGTGGGGATGTACATTCTAACCCCAGACCAGCTAATCCTTCAAACCTTCTCACACCTCACATTCTCCATCTCCCCAATAGCTTAAATCAAACCCCTAGGAAAACAATTGACTTACTCTTTCTAAATATAAACTGTAGAAGTATCTCCAAAAAAATCCATGATCTACATGCCTGCCTCTCTCTATACTTGCCAGACATAGCTGTCATAACTGAGACTTGGCTTAAGCCACACATCAGTGACAATGAAATTATCCCTCCAGGATACAACATCCTAAGGAAGGATAGAAAAGACAGAAAAGGTGGCGGCATTGCTATATTATTTAAGCATCACCTCACAGTGCAGCCATTAAGCATAAATTATCCCTCTGTGGACAATGCTGAAATATTGTTCACCCAACTGAAACTCAACTCCAATAAATTAATAAACATAATTGAATGCTACATACCTCCCGGTAACAATATATCCACTCTAGAAAACCTACTTCATTGGTCATGTTTATCTCTCCAAAACAAAACCATTGGCTATCCTGTAACTCCCCCACCCCAACAAACCATATTAACCTCTATGGCTTTACCCAAACCATCCAAACACCTACAAGAATTGACAAGGCAACTAACAAGGAATCAATCCTAGACTGGATTCTAACTAATAAACCAAGCCACCCCACTCTTGCAGCATGCCTTCCAGATGGTCTAAGTGACCACCTGCCAAACTTCCTACTATGTCAACATAATCATAATCGCAAGGTTACTGTCTACCATACCATCAGAAGCAAAAAGAACTTTAAACTCATCAACTTCATTATGGAACTAAAACATTGTGATCGGGCACCCCTGAAATACCTGGAATTAAATGAAGCAGTTTCCTACTTTAATACCACCTTCCTAAGCATATTAAATCCTCATGCCCCTCCCAGAACCTTAAGAATCAGAGCTAATCCCACTCCTTGGCTTGCCAAAGAAACAAACTCTTCCTCAAAGCCAGGGACAAAGCATGGGATCACTGGCATACAGTCAAGTCCCCAGCTGCTAAACAAAAATATCAGGAGCTTAGGAATAAAGCCAAGAAGCTAGTAAAACTTGACAAGATTAATTACTATTCCACCATTCAAATCAAGCACCAACATCACCCTCAAAAAGTTTAGGCAGCCATTAAGAAATTACTACTACCAGCAAATGTGGTACTCCCTCTCCCACCCTGGTAAATGACTCAGAAAGCATTGCTACTCAATTTAACAAACACTTTACAGAGACAATTCTAACCCTAGCCAACCAACAGAAAAATCAACACAAACCCCCCTCCTTTGAACCCTCCACTACTCACATAAATAATAACGCCTTCCAATTCCAACCCCTCTCTATAGATAGGATAAAAAATATCTCAAAAAACTAAAGCCCACGACTCTGGCTGCAGACAAACTACCAGGGGAGTTCCTAAAAACTGCTGCTGACAAACTGACCTACCCAATAGTCATTCTAATTAATAGCTCCCCTTCTGAAGCCATTGTCCCAGAGATTTGGAAAATATCATATATACTCCCCCCTACATAAAGGAGGCAACTCCATAGAACTTACAAACTACCAGCCAATAGCAATAGTATCCCCTTCAGCAAAAATCATTGAAGAGAGTATACATTTCCAAATATCAGACTACCTCCATACATACAAACTTCTCTCAAACACTCAGCATGGGTGTCGCCCCTTCCATAGTACCACAACTGCCTTTTTATCCTTCACCAATACAGTAAACTTTCATATAAACAATGGTAAATATGTCTCTGCCACCCTTCTTGACCTATCAAAGGCCTTTGATATTGTTAGACATGACTTTCTGATCACAGAACTATCTGAATTAGCTCTTTTTTTCATCATCCATAGCATGGTTCCAAAGCTATTTAGCTGGCTGTCAGCAGGCAGTTCTGTGGAAACAAGACCTCTCACCCCTTCTTCCAGTCACCATAGGTGTTCCCTAGGGTTCTATATTAGGCCCATTGCTGTTCACCCTCTATATCAACAAGCTTTATTCCTCCACTCACAATGCATCTGTTATACAGTATGCAGATAATTCTATGTTAATTTGTACAGCTTCCTCACTAAAGGAACTTCATACATTAACACAATAATCATTCCTCTTTATTGAAGCATGGCTATCCAATATCCAACTTACACTAAACCCTGCTAAAACTAAACTACTACTCTTTAAACCTACTAGGTCCTCCTGATCAACTACCACCTTTAATATCATGTCCAGCAACAATACCACTACCTCTCCCATAGAGCACACCAAACTCCTTGGTGTATAGATTGATAATCTCAGATTTGATATTCACATCTCCCAGACCATCAAGAAAGTCCACAAAAACTAGGTACCCTCTGCAGAAATAAACAATTCCTTACCCAACCAACAAAAAGCAACCATAGCCCACACTCACCTCATTTCTACCCTACTCTATGCCTTACCTATTCTAACCAACCTTAAAAAAGCAGACCTAAGCTAAGCTTGACTCATGCTAAAAAAAATTGCCAGATTCGCCTCTGACTACATTTATATCTCACCACTGCTCATCCTTGAAGCAGCTCAACTGCCTGGAAATTCCCCAACTCTTACACTACAATCAACTTGCTCTAGCCCATAAAATTCTGTATCATCCAGAAAAAAATATTGCACTACAAAACCTATTTCACATCCACAGCAATAACAAGACTCTTCACTCCAGCAACAAATCTGTTCTAAGAGTAACTAAATCTAATAATACTGCAGGTGATTCCCTCTTCTTTAATTATGTATACAAAATCTGGAACACTCTACCCAGTCAAATACCTACTATTACCTCCTTTACTCAGTTTAAAAATCTATCTCATTAATAGCTGGCTATGCTCCTGCACTACACCATGTTAGACCCTCCTGCAGTTTAGCCCCTCCTCCACTACACTCACCACTCCAAATCTGACATGACAGTTTTTAATTGACAACTGATGGGTCTAGGTCCTAGGGCTGTACATATACATATGATTTAATAAAAATGAGATTTTGTTCTGGTTTAGACTTTTCATCAACCATTATGATGATGTTGTTTTACACTGGTCACTCCATCTATTATGTTGTTGTTCTCGTAGGCTTGAGACTTTAGTAATGTTGTATTACTTCTCTGTTTTGCCAATTGTGTTATTATGTCTGTAGTTGCTACTTGACCTATGTATAACTGTACTTGAATGTAACTTTTCTTTGTAATTTTTGTCTATACTGTATATATTAGATGTTTTCTTATTTTTGGAGCTTAGAACCCTGGGATTCCACTGAAAATGGACCTGTGTCCAGTGGACTATCCCAGTTAACAAATGTAAAATAATAAAAATAAATAATAAAATTTGTATCTCTCCTATGTTTAATATCTAACAAATACTCATATATATATATATATATATATATATATATATATATATATATATATATATATATACGCTCACTCACCTTTCGAGTAGTCTTGCCTACATAAAGTGCAGGACACAACTGACACTGAGCTAAATAAACTACCCCTTTTATACAGCAATTAAAGTGACCTTGTATTTTATATACCTTCCCAGTAATATTAAAATCTTTTACCACCAAAATATGGGGCAGGCAGAGCATCTCCCACATTTGAACATGCCCAACCTTTTGG
Source organism: Protopterus annectens (assembly GCF_019279795.1). Lineage (NCBI taxonomy): Eukaryota > Metazoa > Chordata > Ceratodontiformes > Protopteridae > Protopterus > Protopterus annectens. The sequence continues at coordinate 372,082,645 of NC_056732.1, read as the reverse complement.
CAATCAAACCCACTTCTTCTTTCCTAGATTCCAAATACTTTTTAAAGGTTATATCTTTTCTAAATACAATCTGGGGCCCACTTCCCACTTTGCCAATCAACTCACTACTAGATAAAAAAATGCCCAGTTTTTCTTAACACAACTGACCACAGCTTCACTGTCCAAAGTAAATGTTGAAATAAATTACATTTTATTATTATCGTTATTACTGTTAATTGTTATATCGTCACCTAAACAATTTAGAATTTAATCTAAATTACTATTCAAAATAGGAACATAAACCCCTCTACCTCTCTTGGTCATCACTTCATTTTTTTATTTCACTAACCAATTCAACAGGATAGACCCTCTTAATAAACATATTTACCAATACATCGCATTCATGTTCAAAAACATCATCTTCAGTGATCATATGAGCTAGCCTGACCATCTGACCCTTAACTACTGATTTTTTTCTGGCAATTCGGGTGCATACTTGAATAGTGAAGATATGAATTTGAAAAAAGTAATTTTTCTATAAATATTAGAACAAAATTTATTGTTAACTCGATCCTTTTTTATTTTTACATCAAGAAATGTAATGTCTGTATCACTGCAATTAAATGAAATCTGTAAAACATATACTGTACTATTAATACAGCTCAAAAATTCTTGGAGTCTAGACTTCGTACTAATCCACAAAACAAATATATCATCCAGGAATCTGAGATATAAAGACCAACAATTGCAAAAATTACTATTAAAGATATACTTATCTTCCCATTTCACCATCTAGGCAAGACTCCTCGAAAATTGAGTGAGTGTATATATGAGCATTTTTAGATATTTAATATAGGAGAGATACAAATACTTTAAACATGTACGTGATTGTAGGAACCACAATTTTTAATTTTTAGCATTAGAACAGGTGAAATTAGATATCTAGGGTATGGTTACTAAGGATGAATTCAAGTGGCAAGTTTTACTGAATGCACGGACATATCCAGGTATTAATGAGGCTGGTTCCATTAATTCTATTTTAAAGTTAAGACACTATACTGTGGCTGGGTCTACTTTATTTACATGAAAGCTTAAAACAGCGAATGCATATGCATCGAACCATATGCATCGAACAGAGAAACCATCGAAACACATTAAAAACGAAACTACATAACAGACATGACATGTAATAGCTGTAGGCAGGGGGACAAGCCCCCCTGCACCCCACACGTGGGGTGCTGCATGCCCCACACTCCCCTGCTACTTAAATATACCAACTCCAAGATCGCACTACATTGAAGTAAATGGAAATCTCCACCTACGTTTTCGACGGTTCGCACTTTCGATGCACATGGTTCTATGCATATGCATTTGCTGTTTTAAGATTTCGCGTAAATAAAGTAGACCCCTGTGGCTAACTGTAGGTAATTGATTTATTTTGTGTTAATTCCTTAAGAAATGTATTTAAGATGACTGTTTGAAATGAATTTTGTTCAGAGGAAGTTCCAGTGTGGGAACGAAAGCGCTTAACCTTTTTATACTTATTAAAAATCCTGGATTTTATTTGGCTTGCCTGCGTTATTGGTATATTTGCTTCATTACCATATGTCTTCAAAGTGTTCAGTGATACTGTTGGTTCTTAATTCTTCCAGTCTGAGTCATAAACTCCTCTGAGAATCAGTTCCTGGGATAAAACAATGGTGGCTGACAGGGGGGCCCTGCAAGATTACTTAGGCTTCAGTAAGAACAGTGAATGTCATCCTGCAACTGTCCTCCCTTCTGTAATGCCTGCAACTATCTTCCCTTCTGCAATGCCATTCAGAGGTTATTATCAAGTTTAACATTCTCAGGAGCAAATAAAGCAGAAAAAGGCCCCCTCTCCCTCATCAAAATCTGGATGTACTTTGTTGTTAACTTTCTCAAAGAACTACTGAGCTATCATTTGTTTGGGCACTTCTGCACCTGAAAAGAAAGCTGGCCCTCTTCTTCTTCTTTTGGAAGGAATGGTGGCTTAACCCTTTGCAGTTCTCTCAGTCTGTTGTTGCAGAACTGATGTTGAAAACAAAAGGGGCATGGAATGCTCCTATGCTAGGTAAGCAGATACCCTGATTAAGGGAATTCATTTAGGAATACTTAGCAGCCCTATTATATATTCTGTTGGGCAGTGAAGCTTAGTCATCTGGGAAGAGTAGGTAGCAAAGGTTACCTATTAGAAAATCGAAGTTATGGAACTTCAAATACCATATGGTCGACACCATATGATCAAAGTTCCGCAACTTCGAAAAAAAAAAACAAAACAAACAAAAAAAAAAAAACAAAGACAACGTACCCTGACAGGTTAAAGCAGGGGGGCAAGCCCCCCACACCCCCCGCTACTTAAATATAACAACTCCGAGATCACAGTTTAATGAACTACGGTGAAGAAAGGGAAGATTTCCCTTTCCTACACTGTAGCTCAATCTTGGAGTTGGTATATTTAAGTAGCGGGGGTGTGGGGGCTATGGGGGGGGGGGCTTGCCACCCCCTGCCTACACCTTTTACTTTTTCTTTTTTTATGTTCATTTTTAAAATTTCAAAATTTCAATTGTTCGATCATTAAAGGTCGACTTTTAGTGATTCGAACAATTGAAAATTCAATGTTCCAATAGGAACCCAGCACAGGTAGCATACTTGCATATGATGCAGAAAGCTGTGAGTTCTATTCTCATACCAGATAGTTGGATTATTTTCAGGCTGAGGGTTTGGTTAATGGGTAATGTATTTAACTCCCAGACACAAGGTACAGGGTTCGCTTTTCACATTTGGTCACTGTACGGTTTATTGCCTTGGCATATAATAGTCTGAAGACTGACTGCCTACTATTTATCTATGAAAAGCCCCATTCAAGGGAGGGAGTCCCACATATGGAGATGTGGGAAACATGAGCTTTCTCTCTCTTTTATTCAAAGGATAAACTGCTGAGAATGACATCTAAATCCCTGGTGTTTGATGACTTTGGGAAATGAACATCAGATACCTATGCATCTGGTATCACAACATCAGGTTGAGTATTGGCAATTCCATACAGATGTTCTATAGAGTATGAACTGAGAGATGCCAGTGTATGAAAACACAGTACTGCAGCAGTGGACATTAGATGTGGGTAGGGGCAGATACTGAACATTTCACAAAGAAAGATGCAATGCCCATCTGGGAGATATATGACAAAATGGTTACATCAAAGAAAACAGCAGGACTGTGGCCATCAGCAAGCTCCTGTGCAGCTAGAAGACCAGCTGGTCATATTATATAGCATTAACCTTCTGTGTGGAGTCTGCATGTCCTCCCCACGGTCGAGTGGTGTTCGAAAGACATGCGTAGAATGGGTGTGCCTTCGTTGAAGGTTGGGCGTCGAGCTGGCACCTTGGCACCCGTAAAAAATCTACTGCCAATCATTAGTGGACCGGAGTTCTGCTGTGGCAACCCCTAACCAGGAAAAGCCTAAAGAAGAAGAACAACAGCAACATTAACAGGATTGCTGAGGCCCAGTGAATGGCTTGGAGAGACAAACTAGATGGATGAATCTCACCATCTTTCCTGCGGACTGGGTTAGTCTCTCTAGGCAAAGCCTATTGCTCAAAAAAAAAACAAAAAAAAAACAACAAGGTACTATTCAAGGATCCACCACATGAAAAGACAAATACCCAATGGGTAGTAAAGTTGTAAAAAACAAAGATGAAACCATGAACAACAGCATAAATCCAATAGCCTTTTAATGCTGCTCCACACACTAAGTGCTTTCACCATAAATCAATGGCATCATCAAAGTGAATAGTAGCTGTACCCAAACTCCTTTCATACACTTCTCAATCACTTATTATTCAATTAAGAATAAAGCACAATCATCTTAAAGCTAAACTACATACAAAAAAGACCCATACATAAAATACAATTACAACCCACATTTACAAATCTTAATGTTGTTGTTTGTCTTTTCGGCTTTTCCCAGTTAGGGGTCGCCAGAGCGGAACTCCGGTCCGCTAATAATTGGCAGTAGAGTTTTATGGTGCTGAGTTGCCAGCCCGACAGCCAACCTTTAAGGAAGGCACGCCCATTTACGCATGTCTTTCGAATGCCACTCGACCGCGGGGAGGACATGCAGACTTCACACAGAAGGCACTCCAGCTGAGAATCGAACAGGAGAACCTCTTGCTGTGAGGCAACAATGCTGCTGCTGCATCACCGCAGCTTAATATACAAATCTTAATGATTATACTAAATATAAAAAGGAAAAAACTCAAATATATTAAGCATTTCCATCTAATATAAATACACTAAAATAAATCAACTACAACATGAAATAAAAGCCACATATCTAAATTTTAGTGGCTCGATGTTTCAAAACTGGCCCTATAGAAATAAAATCATTCAACCCAGAGGTTGTTGCTGCATTTAAAATGACCTGCCACTTATATTCCAAAAGTTCCACTTTTAATTTTTCATCACCACCCCTTTCATTGTACATCACCCTATCAATTACAAAAAATAGAAATCTCTTAAAATTGGTACATACAATACTATGCGTATATAGAGCATTGTGGGGATCTCGGTTTCTAATAGCCCTAAGGTGTTCAACTGTCCAGTCTCTCAGCCTACGAATAGTTTTACCTATGTAAAATGCACTACAGCTGGTACATGTAACTAAATACACCACCCTCTGAGTGTTGCAATTAATCCTTTCCGGACATGAAATAGCCCTGTTATAACTCAGGACACTTACATAAGGTCCATCATTGATGAATCTACAAGACTTACAAGTCCCACGTTTATTCATTATGAAAAGAGTAAATCTGGGCCTATGTCTTTCTAAGAATCCCTTTATATTTCTACCCCTTGAGAAAACTACTTTAGGGAAACACCCTAGAACACGTTTCAATTCACGATCAAAACATAGATCCCACACTGTACACATGGAATCCACTATCCCATGTAATTGGATTGTTATATTTAAGGACTAATGCCCTTGAATCTAAAATACTATAGTTGTTAACTGTTCTCTCAAATTCTATGTTGTTCCCCTTGAGAATAGATGAAAAAGTGGCATCTCTCTTACTTAGTACCTCGTTACGTATTTTAGTCAACATTTTCAAGGAGTTAGTCAACATTTTCAAAGGATAACCTCTATCGAGAAACATCCCTATCAATATATATAACTCCTGTTTCAGAACTTGGTTATCGCTAATAAGCCTTGACAGCCTGACCATTTGACCCTTCACGATACCCCTATGTTGATGTGGGGGATAACAAATATTACAATGGAGCAATGAATTGCTGTGTGTTTCCTTCCTAAATATATTGCTCTCAAGCCCTTCTGAGGTTTTTGTTAACCTTATGTCCAAGAATTCAATTGTTTGGCTGTCCCACTAACTGGTAAATTTAAAGAAAGGTGTTATAGTATTAAGGTATTCTACAAATAACCTAGCTTCTTCACAATTACCCCTCCAAAGTACCAGGACATCATCCAAAATTGATTGTAAAAGACAATGTTGTCTTTAAATGGTGAATTCAAAACAAATTCTTCCCCTCATTGGAGCAAAAACAAGTTGGCAAAACTAGGGGCACATTTTGCCCCATGGCCACTTCTGAAACTTGATGAAAAATTTCACCTTCAAAGGACAAAAAATTATTTTTAAGTACCATATCCATAAACTATACCAATACATTTATTTTGTCACTACCTTGGTGTCCACTTTTCACTAAACTTTGTGTAAAGTAATTTATACCATCCTCATGTGGTATAACTGTAAACAAGTTGACTGTCAATAGTTAAAAATGACCACTCCCTATCATCATTTTTTATTGTATTCAACCTTTGTAGGCAGTGCCAAGAATCTTTCAAAATGCGTTGAACCCCAGCCACAATCCGCTGTGTACCTTTATCCACAAATGCTGCCATGGGTTCAGTCTTTGAACCCTTAGATGACACTATAGCGCTGAATGGAGGATCATTAAGATTTTTGTGGATTTTAGGAATACCAAACACAGCGGGAGTGACTGGGTGTTCCACATTCAAAAAATTGTACTCTTCACAATTTATTGCCCCCTGATATAATGCATCCAAAAGGAATAAATCTATCTTATAGTAGGCTATATTCAATTCATTCTGAGAATCCCATAAATAAGTGGTGGGGTTGTCTTATGTATTGCATTTTAGCAATATAGTCAAACTGTGACATAATGACTGCCCCTCCCCCCTTGTCAGGCTTCATAATTCTAAGTTCGTTACAATCTGCCAATTCAACCAATGCATTCCTTTCGTCCCTGGTTAACTTGTCAACATAATTAAAATTTTGTTTCACTTTAATAACATTCCAAACCCCTCCAATACACATTTTTTCAAACATTGTAACTTCACTATTGGATGGTGGTATAAATATACTCTTTTTAGTTAAACCACCAAATGCCAAATTATTTATTTCATCAGTTCGATCTTTGAAAAAAAGGGCCAAATTTAACTGTCTAGTGTATAACCACATACTGGAATAAACATCAACGACATTGAAATTGTATTCTGGAACAAATGAAAAACCCTTAATCAAAAGGTCATGGTGGGCTTCTTTTATATTCATGGCACTGAAATTATATATGTTAAATCCAGACTTTTTAAAAACCTTAAAAATGAGCATACAATTTCCAGGGTTCCACAATGAATCATCTAGTACAAACGACAAATTATTGTCAATAGTGGAAATGTCCATATTATTATCAATAATCAATGTCTCTTATGGTTGTTGGACCACTGGCCTTTCTTCCGATAGTTGTTCCTCCACTGTTGTGGTTGTTGCTGCTGTTCTGCAGCATAATACTGATTTCAATGCACCCCTTCCCTTTTGTTTTGTAAATGTTCTGACCTCCTTAACTGTGGGGATCGGTCTAAAAAACATTGCTGTTCTATATCTATATCATCCTCCCCAAATTCACATTCATTGTAATCCCAATTTACATTGTTAACATATGTCCATTCATCCCCTCTAACATTGTTCCCCTTCACCTTATTCTTACCAAAAGAACAGGCCATATTGTTCTTATATTCATGCATGTCCCTAGATAATTTGTTGTTTTTAATCTTTACACTTTTGTCTACATATTTTTTAGTCAAAACATTTTGATACCCTTTAACATGTTGAAAAAACAGTAAATCATTGACAGTGCTTTCATTAAGGGAAACAACTTCTTTTTCAAGTGCCATCAACTTACTTTTATTATTTTTAATAATAATGTCCATCATTTGTAGCCCCGTTCTGTCAAACAAGTCCACAAGTTCTTTGTAGGCCTGAGACCTCTCTTCGATTCCATTCAGTAATTTCTATACTCTATCTCCTTTCAGTACTTGTTTCAGTGCCGTAGATTTTTTTAGGAAGTTGTTATCAAGTTGCAGGCCTCTAAACATCTGACACACGCCCTCAAAGCAGTCCAGCTGTTGTTTAACGGTTACCGTAGTCCTTCCCTCCTCATTCGGGGCCAAGAAGTCCAACTCGGATAACGGAAGCCATTGTTTAATGTCTTTACCCATGGGCCGGCCGCCCCCACTTCCATTGGTGATATCATCCCCATCTACATTGTTCACCGCCTCAAGGGTTGGTGGTGAATGAAGTGTAAACAATTCTAACTGCAAATCAGTTAGTGTCACTTGTGGGTTGCGTAAGACATCTTTTGAATTTAAAAGGGCCGTCAATTTCTTGACAGAAGCAGTCAATTCAATAACAGCTGCTTCCATTAATATTCAAATGTTAGACCCATTGAAAATAAAAAGCAAACCACAAAGCCCACGAAAGTATACTGAGATTGGGTTCAAACTCACGAATCCACCACACGAAAAGACAAATATCCAATAGGTAGTAAAGTTGTAAAAAACAAAGATGAAACCACGAACAATAGTACAAACCCAATAGCCTTTTAATGCTGCTCCACACACTAAGCGCTTTCACCATAAATCAATGGCATCATCAGAGTGAATGGTAGCTGTACCTAAACTCCTTTCATACACTTCTCAATCACTTATTATTCAATTAAGAATAAAGCACAATCATCTTAAAGCTAAACTACATACAAAACAATACCCATACATAAAATACAATTACAACCCACATATACAAATCTTAATGATTATACTAAATATAAAAAGGAAAACCTCAAATATATTAAGTATTTCTACCTAATATAAATACACTAAAATAAATCAACTATAATATGAAATAAAAGCCACATATCTAAATTTTACTGGCTCGATGTTTCAACACTGGCCCTATAGAAATAAAATCATTCAACCTAGGTGGCGTTGTTACATTTAAAATGACCTGCCACTTATATTCCAAATGTTCCACTTTTAATTTTTCATCACCACCCTTTTCATTGTACATCACCCTATCAATTACAAAAAATAGAAATCGCTTAAATTTGGTGCATACAACACTATGCGTATATAGAGCATTGTGGGGGTCTCGGTTTCTAATGGCCCTAAGGTGTTCAACTATCCAGTCTCTCAGCCTACGAATAGTTTTACCTATGTAAAATGCGCTACAGTAGGTACATAATACACCACCCTCTGAGTGTTGCAATTAACCCTACCCAGACATGAAATAGTCCTGTTATAACTCGGGACACTTACATAAGGTCCATCATTGATGAATCTACAAGACTTACAAGTCCCACATTTATTCATTATGGAAAGAGTAAATCCAGGCCTATGTCTTTCTAAGAACCCCTTTATATTTCTACCCCTTGAGAAAACTACTTTAGGGAAACGCCCTAGAACACGTTTCAATTCATGATCAAAATAGATCCCACGCTGAGTTTTTTCCTTTTTATATTTAGTATAATCATTAAGATTTGTATATGTGGGTTGTAATTGTATTTTATGTATGGGTCTTTTTTTTTAAGCCCATCAGCTGATAGTGACTAGGTCATTTGCCACCCTGGGCAATTTCTCTACTGGTGCCCAGCCCCCACACAGCTGAGGGCAAAAAAAAAAGAAGTCCACCAAAGTTGAAAGCTATTATATCTCTGCATGATAACTCTTTTACAAACTCTGGCAAGCAGCTATACTAGCTCCTTGCTACATCTTCTAACTAAAACAGACACACACACACACACACACACACACACACACACACACACACACACACACACACACACACACACACACACACACACACAAAATCATTTAAGCAGTCGCAATAATGCTATCCAGCAAAAGAGATTGCACAACTTACTCCGAGGAAAATGTTAAGCACATTCCTCTTTAGGGCTAATCATGCCCCATAACAGATTGCCCTTATAGTAGCCATCCCCTTGACCCAACACAGCTACAGCTCTGCTACTCTGCATAGCAATACTTCAGATCTAAATCTGCCTGAACATACTCATCTCAACAATAACATGCAGTAATTTTAAAATGACTGACCTGGCAGGCTTTTACATTGTATTGGGTTACTAGGTACTATATACAATACTGAAGAGCACCCCTTGGTTGGGATTTGTTTTTTCAACATATGCCTAGTTTGACTACCAAAATGATGCCTGGGATAGTGGAAAATCCATTAATTTGGTAAAAAAATATTCCTAGCACTTCAAAAAAAAAAAAAAAAACTGCTGCAAATATTAGATTTATAAAGACTAAGCATTCTCTTACATTGAACACCTTTAGATCTAAAAAATATCGTAACAGCTGCCCAAGCTCTGCCAGATTGGTATTCCTTTCAACTGTGCCTGACTGCAGAATGTCCCTGATTTTGCCTCATATACTTGCCTTGTTCTTCACATTTTTTAAATGTTTTTGGCACATTACTACACTGATTACAATCAGTGAAAAACACTAGATATTAGAATTTCAGACATCTTATTTTTCAGAAAATGTATATTAATGTAAAAGCTGCTTTACTATTCCTTTTTAAGTGAATTACAGTAATATTTAAAACTGCAACTGATTTTGGGCCCTTGCCCCTCCATTATTTTTAGCTTTGTCCTGAATTCCTGAGGAAAGAATTTAAGAAGTATGCCTAGAAGTGTGGACCAAAATATTCAGGCTTTACAATGTATGCAGTGCATTCATTCGGGAAACAATAACGTTTAAAGCAATACAGACAAAGCATATTGCTGGCAGAAGGATATTTATGCATGATTCCCACAGATAACCACAACGCGAAGGCAAGCCACAAAGGAGCTCAGGCTGGAGAAATGTTGTAAACGTATATTTAATAAGACCGTTTTCACTCCTCACATAGAAGAGCTTCTTCAGACAAAAGTAAAAAGCGCCAAGCGCTACTTTTAAAAAAACAATAGCTGATAATTTTTGATGTCACTTCCTTTACAGCTAGTTGCATACGGAACACTGTTATATTTAATAAGTACAAGGTGCAAACAATGAACTGCATCAATCTACCTAATTTCGACAGTGTTTACTTACAAAACCAATGCTTAATATTGCCCTAAAGTAGTTTATAATACAAAAAAACATGTTTTAAAAAACATCAAGCTATTTATCACAGATACACATTTACCCCAGAAAGTAGGAGGGATAATGAATGATAAATGCAACACATTAAAAGAAGTATATCTAATGCATGTGTTATTAATACTAAAAGTATTTCAATAAAAATAATACTAATGATTTGATATTTGCGCTCACAAATTCACAGTTCAATTTCTTAAGTAACTATTGTATTTCAAAATTACAGAGATGTTACAAGTCTCATTTAACCCAGGAGGGGAGAAAGCATTTAAGAGTAACTGCCATTCAAGTTCTTTTAATTCAAGGAGAAGGGACTGTGGGCCCCCCCTAATACCAACTTTTACCAAATCAATGCCCATAAAGCAAAAACTGTGTCCAATATGGTCTAAAATATGTTTTGAGAGTGCATTATCAGTTTTTTTGTTTTTTATAGCGTAATTATGTTGGTAAACTCGGTCACGCATCTTTCGGTCCGTTTTACCAACATAAAACGCAGCACAGCAATTACACTGTGCTATATAAACAATAGACTTGGTTTCACACCCAATCTTGTGTTTAATATAGAATTTCTCGTCTCTAACAACAAAGGAGTTCCCTGTTTTCAGTAACTTGCACCAGTTACAAAAACCACATGCAAAACAACCAGTTTGTCTCGTTGAAAAATTACTAGAATCACTTGTCTGTAATAGTTCTTTTAAATTTTTACCTCTCCTAAACACAAAATGGGGAAATAAGCCCAAAATATCCAATAGATGAGCACTATTCACAATGAAGTGCCAGTTTTTCTTGATGATTGAACACATATTGTCAATATGTTTGTTATGTGTAAGGATAAGGCTGGTCTTGAAATCTTGAGTTGTGTTAACTATGACCAAATCATTATTACAATTATCATGTACAAGTAAATTGAGTTCATCGCTAGGTGTTGGTGTTTCCTGGTTTTCAATGTTCAAAGGGTCACATGATTTAGTATGTAAGAGTAGTGGTTTATAAAACCCAGACATTCTTTTAAGTGACACCTCGTTGATTAAACTATCTAGAAGTTCACAGGGGTAACCCCTATTCAAAAACATGCCTTTGAGGTTAGAACACTCAACTTCAAAGGCTGTATCTGTGTTGCACATACGTGTGGCTCTCACTAATTGGCCCTTGACAATGGATTTTTTCTGTTTCCATGGGTGGTTACTAGAATAATGTAAGAAAGCATTACAATATGTATGCTTTCTAAAGATGCTTGAAAGAAACCGCTCATTGTCAAGGTCCTTAATGAGTTTCACATCTAGATAATCAATCTCAGTGACAGAATAGTGGTGGGTGAATGATAGAAAGGGGCAAGAACTGTTCATTTTTCCAATTAAGTTGGAAACACAGTCTTCATCTCCTTGTATAAGAATAAATACGTCATCTAAAAAGCGCGTGTAAAATTTGTTTATCTCTTTAAATAAATTGTCTTTAAACAAAAATGTCTTTTCCCAGTAAGCAACCACTAAGTTGGATACGCTTCCCCCACATGGAGAGCCCATGGCAATGCCTTTTTTTTGAAGGTAGTAATTATTGTTGAAAATGAAAAAGTTTGACGTTAAAATGATGTTTAATAAGATGGTAACGACGTCAATTTCATCTTTAGGGGCTCCTAGATCTAATAACATCAGTTCAACCCATTCAATAGCCTCACAGTGTGGTATGCAAGTATATAACTCAACTACATCTATAGTTAAGAAATTATTTGAAGGGTCAAAGGGGATGTTGTTAATGGACCTTAAAAAAGACCATGAGTCTTTGCAGATCTGGGGTAACAATTTAAGGTATTTGTTTAAGATGTAATCAACGACCTTAGCACAAGGGTAGGTGATACAACATCTCCCATCCACTAGGGCACGCATAGGTGGGTCCACCAAATTTTTATGTATTTTGGGGATCCCAAACATTACTGGCACTCTAGGGAAGGAGATGTTTATAAAGTCGAAGGTTTCGATGTCTATCCTACCTTCTATAAATAAGTCCCTAAGGTACCCTTTAATTCGCTTGTATTCACCAGACATCTCATTAAGAGATGAAGTTTCATACGCTGGTGTATTGAGTACTTTTAGCATCTTAAGGTTGTACTCATCTTTGTCAAAGATGACCAAACCCCCACCTTTATCGGGTTTTATCACCCTGATAGGGGCATTCCTGAGGTTTTCCAAACTGATCTTTTGTTCAAGTGAGATGTTATTCCTTTTGTCAGACCATCTAATTTTCTCAAATAAGTGTCTAAGATCTATTTCACAAGCATATTCAAATGTTTGTAAAATAGGATGGAGAGGGGGGTTAAAGGTACTCAGCATTTTAAAGGGGTGCTGGTCTGTGTTAGAATCACCACTGAACAAAACCTTAAGGTTTAACCTGCGTACAAAACATTTCAAGTCCATCAAGACTCTAGGCAAGCTGATCTTCTGATCAGGGACAAAAGATAGCCCAAAGGCCAGCAGTTCAATTAGTTCTTGATCGATGGTGACTTCGGAGAAGTTGTAAACAGTAAAATCACCTTTCTGATTTTTCAAAATTACAGGTTTACCAGTTGGAGAAGCAAAAAGTTCATCTCTTAATTGTTCTGCTTGTTTTTCCTCTGGTTTTTTCTCCACCCTAAAAAAGGCTTGTTCTGATTTTTATAATTGGGGGGGTGCCCATTTTTATTATAGTTGGATTTTATCCTGTTACTTCTCCTCGGTTGTTGTGATGATGGACCTTCATCACCATCTTCATTTTCAAACTCGTTCTCTTCAAGTGGGGGGAGCACCTCTCTGTCAGTATTATTGCTGGTAAACCCATCTTTATTTAAGGGTCCATTTGATTTCTTGACCAAATTTGGGTACGCCATATCAGAGGCGTATGCCTGACGGTCTCTAGTAAGTTTTTTGGTTTTATTGATTTTTAATTTCACCAAAAGAGAGTCAATACTGTCAAAAATCCTGTGGTAGTCATATTTATACCGGGAAAAATTGAGGTCAACTTTAATTTTGTTATCAAGGGCATTAGTTTCTGACAGTAAGGCATCAATGTATTTTTCATAGTGTTTGACCATGACACCCAATAAATCAAGCCCTTGTTGGTTTAAAACGCTGTTGAGTTCTTCAATAAACAGAGAATCTGAAAATAAACCAGTAGGAGTGAAAGAGCTCCTTAAGCCTTTTGGCACAATGTTTTCTCTGATACATTGTTTGAAATAGGAGACTTCCAATTGAAGTTTCCTGATTTTCAACATGTTACTGTCTAAAAGTTTTAGATTAATGGCAATATTATCATCAGTGTTACCTGACCAGCCTTATCCTTACACATAACAAACATATTGACAATATGTGTTCAATCATCAAGAAAAACTGGCACTTCATTGTGAATAGTGCTCATCTATTGGATATTTTGGGCTTATTTCCCCATTTTGTGTTTAGGAGAGGTAAAAATTTAAAAGAACTATTACAGACAAGTGATTCTAGTAATTTTTCAACGAGACAAACTGGTTGTTTTGCATGTGGTTTTTGTAACTGGTGCAAGTTACTGAAAACAGGGAACTCCTTTGTTGTTAGAGACGAGAAATTCTATATTAAACACAAGATTGGGTGTGAAACCAAGTCTATTGTTTATATAGCACAGTGTAATTGCTGTGCTGCGTTTTATGTTGGTAAAACGGACCGAAAGATGCGTGACCGAGTTTACCAACATAATTACGCTATAAAAAACAAAAAAACTGATAATGCACTCTCAAAACATATTTTAGACCATATTGGACACAGTTTTTGCTTTATGGGCATTGATTTGGTAAAAGTTGGTATTAGGGGGGGCCCACAGTCCCTTCTCCTTGAATTAAAAGAACTTGAATGGCAGTTACTCTTAAATGCTTTCTCCCCTCCTGGGTTAAATGAGACTTGTAACATCTCTGTAATTTTGAAATACAATAGTTACTTAAGAAATTGAACTGTGAATTTGTGAGCGCAAATATCAAATCATTAGTATTATTTTTATTGAAATACTTTTAGTATTAATAACACATGCATTAGATATACTTCTTTTAATGTGTTGCATTTATCATTCATTACCCCTCCTACTTACTGGGGTAAATGTGTATCTGTGATAAATAGCTTGATGTTTTTAAAACATGTTTTTTGTATTATAAACTACTTTAGGGCAATATTAAGCATTGTTTTTGTAAGTAAACACTGTCGAAATTAGGTAGATTGATGCAGTTCATTGTTTGCACCTTGTACTTATTAAATATAACAGTGTTCCGTATGCAACTAGCTGTAAAGGAAGTGACATCAAAAATTATCAGCTGTTGTTTTTTTAAAAGTAGCGCTTGGCGCTTTTTACTTTTGTCTGAAGAAGCTCTTCTATGTGAGGAGTGAAAACGGTCTTATTAAATATACATTTACAACATTTCTCCAGCCTGAGCTCCTTTGTGGCTTGCCTTCGCATTGTGGTTATTTGTTTTTTATCTGATTCCCACAGATATTAATTAGACAGAATTAGGCCAGTTGGGGAAAGCATAACTTTTGAATGCAAAAATACATTTTCGTAAGACAAATAAAAGAGTAGTTTCTGTATCTTGTGTTTATATTTCCTTACAATTTTTATATCCATCAAATGAAAAAAAATAATCGTAACATCTGAAAGCAAAAATGCAGTTTCACAACACCCATGAAAGAGTACTTTTGGCATCTTTTGTTTATAGCTCCTTTCAGTTTTGCAGCTGTCACCAAAATGTTTTGCCTGGAACTAAGAGAAAAGAAAACCATTTTTGTTTGGTTTAAGCTGCTGATAACCAGAAAACTCACACTGGGCTTTGGTAACTTTTAACACATGAAGGGAAAAAACATGCGTAATATATGCGCACAGTTGTGGGGGGTTTTCCTGTATATGCTATGCATGTTCTGTAAGTCATATCTCAAAATTCTGAGGACTCTTAAGCAGAATTGGTCAGTATACTACATGTGCTAATTGGAAATTTCAGATTCATAACATGTTTTTTTAAGTGCAGAAATACAACAGGTACAAGTATTTCTCTTAGAAGAGATGCAAATCTAAACATTTTTGCAGCAGAGTGATTTGTGAAAAAAGTTCATACTGGAAACATTTTCAAAATATACTAGAAATCATTTACTAATGAAAATTTAACACTATTAGAGATTGTTTGAATGCTTTTAAATTTTCTCAAGTACTAATTGAAAATTATACAATGGAATCAAAAACAGTGGTCAAGAAGATAAGGAACTGCCTAGATAATATGTAGACGTTTAGAAAGACTGCAGTTAAGCAACTGTTTTATGATAATAATTCCAGAGCACAAAGGAGCTCAATGGTTCAAGCAACATAAAGATAATGCCCCCCCACCCCATCTGGGACGCATCCGTAGTCACTATGGCCTTGGGTTGAGAAGGGAAAAAGGGGCGGCCCAAAAGGATTTGATTGGATTCCATCCACCAGTACAAGTCCTTTTTGCAGCTGCTTGTAATGAGTATAAGGTGGTTCATTGGATGGGTTAGAAGGGACCATAGATTCGCAAGAAGCCATTGTAGTAGTGTCATGTGAAATCTCGTTAGTGAGACCAGAGTGATTGCTGCTGCCATGGACCCTAATGCTTGAAGCACTAGCCAGGCTGGTACTTTGAGCCCAGGAGATAATTAACTTGAGATTGTATTTTCTGTAGCCTGTGGGGAGGCACAAAAGCCACACAAGAGAGTGTTGACATGAGCTCCAATAAATTCCATATCCTGAGAGAGGGTCAGTTGAGACTTTGCAAAGTTGACTGTGATTCCTAATTGCAGGAATAATTGCAGGTTGAGATCTGTCTCATGAAGCAGTAGATGCCTGGTGGAAGTGGTGATGAGCCAGTTGTCTAGATAGGGAAACACAGAATCCATGCAGTCTCAAGTGAGCTGATACTGCTGCCATACGTTTGGAGAATACCCTGGTGACTGTGATGAGACCAAAGGGCAGCACATTGAACTGGTAGTAATTGGCTCTTAGCTGGAAGCAGAGGAACCTTCTTGAGCATTTGTCCATTTTTATGTGGTACTACATGTCTTGAAGGTCTACAGAACACATCTAAACATTTTTCTCTAGAAAGGGAAGTATTGACTGAACAGTGACCATCTGGAATTTGGACTGTTGAACAAAATTGTTTAAAATGCTGAGATCCAGAATTGGTCTCCAGTCCCCTGTCTTTTTTGGCACTAAAAAGAACCTTGAGTAAAATCTGGATGCTATCTGGTCTGATGGGACTTCTTGGATGACTCTTTTTTTTTAGCAGCTTTTGTATTCCAAGGCAGCTTGGTCCATCTGACTGGGTGGAACATCAGGGAGTCTTATTTGAGTTATTGGATAAAGAATGAAAGGGATAAAATAACCTCTGGAAATGATTCTTAGCACCTAGGCATCTGTAGATATTTGTCGCCATGTAGTTGGTTGCAAAGAAAATCTTCCCCAGACTGCTTCCAGAGGGAAGCAATTGGGCCTCCTTTCAGGAGTGCTGGTAGGGTTGGTCAGAGAAGAACTCTTTGGAACCCTGGATCTACGGGCCACCTCTCCCTCTAGGATAGCGTCTTCCACTGGAACTCCCCCCTCTGCCCTGTGGGGAGTCCGTTCCATGGGTGTCTTGGAAAGGCCTCTTGGATTTCTTCAACCACATCTTCCCACTCCTCTGATTTCTAGAATAAGCTCATCGGGGAGCAGAAAAACATATACCCATTGCAGACAGGGTGTTTCTATCCTTCTCATACCTGGATAGAGTTTCCTTAAATTTGGGACTGTACAAAGAGGATCCGTCAAGAGGAGCATTGATGGAGGAAGACTTGAATGGCTCCATAAACTCACACAGGTGCATCCAAGCATGTCATTGAATATCAACACCTGAATCTGCTGACCTGGTCACCTCTTCAGCTGCATGTGCCAGTAGGCTCATGGATGAATTTGAGATAGATTCTTGGGTAGCTAAGTGGGAGGCCACTTTTTTCTTGGACCTCCTCTGCTACTGCTCCTGCTAGGGTATCTGAAAGCTCCTTGACCAGATTTCTCTGGAGTCTAGTAAAATGTGCCAAAAAATTCAAAGACTTAATGGAAAACATCGATGATGTGTAAACCCACTTCCCAAATCTGTCAATCACCCTAGATTCCCAGTTGGGGTGTGTACAGTGGAACTTTCCTCAGCAAACTCCTTTTTAGTGGCAGCCGCTACCACCATGGCATCTACTGCTAACCCTTTCAGCCAGTGTTGATGATCCTCAAGAGTGGAGAGTATTTTATCTGGTCTCCAGGGAATCAGTTCTATTGAGTCAGGAAGTAGATGGGTGAGCTCCAAAAGACTGGAAGTATACAGACTGCCTGGAGGAAGGGTCTTTGGGCTTCCAATCACTCTTCTGTTTAAGGATCTTCAGGCTGTCTCCAAAGGAGACATCTTCTGGGGGTGATGGGGGGGGGCATACCCTCATCGAAATCCATGTCCTCAGTGATGTACTCATCAGGAGAGTCCAGGTGTTTCCTCTTACACAATTTCTTCCCAGGGGCCTCTTCAGTGGGAATATCTGAAGAGGACTCAGAAGAGGGGTGACCCTTAGTTGGTATGTCTTACATCCCTGGAGCTCGCTGTCCAGGCATGGAGGTTGATGGTAGCTTTGGGTAAGCAGGGGTCAAGGGGTGAGACTCCGGTAACACAGGAGCCACCTGGGAAGAAGCAGTGGCCAAGGCTCTCTTTATAGCTTGGAAGGCAGGACGCCTGAGGAGGGATGGGAGCCTGGAACCAAGGAAGACAAACTCAGAACCAGGGTCACACAGCACCCCAAGAGACCCACCTACAAAGCCGGAGCCAAGGAAGGGCCTGCAGCTGGCGTAGTCCAAAGTGGTAAGATTGGCTCCGAATAAAAAAATAGGAGTTGACTCAAACCCTCCAGACCTGATGGTGCAGGCTCAATCCCGGGTTACCTGTCAGTTCTGAAGGCAGTCAGAGCCATGACTGGAACTGAAGATAAGTGAGACATTGGCGCTGAGACCATAGCAGTCTGTGTGGATGAAGTTGAGAACTCTAAAGCCTGTGAAAACATCAGAAGATGAGTATATGTGGGAGTAATGGGAGAAAATTCCCCTGCCTCAAGAGGGGGAAGGTGCTGTGAAGATAGAGGAAGATCCTTAGCTGTCAAAAGCAGATCCACCAACCTCACTATATCAACTTCGGAAAGACTCCCGGTGGAGCAAACAGACAGCCCAAAGGGGGATTCAGGTCTCTCTATGAAGGGGTTAGGGAGATGACCCAGAAAGGGGTCAATTGATGTTGAATATGTAGTCCTGGGTGCAAGGGAAGAGTTAATCTTTGTCACCGGGGCAGACGGTAATATCTGAGAGCCACAGGGGATGTCGGTACTGACGTGGTAAGTAAAATAGTCTGTACCGACGTAGGAGTCATTACTGGAATCGGTGTTGTGGTCGGTTGTCAATGACACCAAGGTAGAGGTCAGTGCCGATGAGTCAGAGCATTCCAATATCTTTGGAACCTTGGATTTTGGTTCTGAATATGAACCAGTCAAAGGGTGTTTATGTTTTTTAGATGTCGGCAACAAACGATTAGATTTTGTGCTAGAGGCCTGAGGAAACTGGTCAGTCTTGGACAATGGCTTCTCAAAAGGGGCCTTAAGAAGCCCTTTAAGGATTAATTTATTTCTACACTCCACCAGGGCTCTATTACTGAAGCCTTGGCAGATAGAGCACTCTACATCCAGATGAGAAACACCTAAGCAATATACACATTTGTCATGAACATCCAAATTTGGCATTTTTCTGCTGCAGTCGTGACACTAGTTAAACCCAGTGGTTGATTTAGATTTATCTGTCATTTTAAGACTAGAGAGTACAAGAGAGTCATGAAACACACAATCACTCAGTTCTGCAAAAGGAAGAAACTTATCAACGATGGTAGGAGAGATGACCAACAGTAGGCAAGAAGTACCCAAGGGTACAGGTTAAAGAAAACGAGCACTCAAATGAAGAGAAAGGGTAGACAATGATCAAATATTTCTAAATAACTGAAGTAAGAAAAAAAGGAGGCAGAGAAAAGTAATAAAGCTATAAAAAGGACTTAACTACACTAGAGAGAGAGAGAGAGAGAGAGGCTGACCCATCTTTTCTATAAGAGCAGCAAATGAGATCTGGGATAATGTAGAGGGGGCATTTTGGGTAGACTGCTAGCTCGAGAGGTTTTTGGCGGGAATATATTCGAAATTTCAAAACTTTGAACCTCATATTTTCGACAACATATGAGCAAAGTTTGAAACTTCGAAAATATAATAAAAAATTTTTAAAAATTGCGCCCCCTACTTAAATATACCAACTCCGAGATCACACTTCAGTGCAGAAAGGGGAAATTTTCCCATTGTGTGCCGCATGGAGCCGTTGCTTTTAACCTTCAAACTTTTCAAAGTTCGATCATATGGTGTCGACCATATGTTTAAACTAATGCTGTTGGCTTGTGTCCAGGGTCATGCTACAGCAATCAGCTGGGATCATCATTTGCTCAGTGCAGCCATCCAGAATTTAGGTTAGCTTTTGCAGAAACTGAATTTTTGAACTGTGAGGGGTGCTCTTTTAATGGGTTTGTTAGAGTGGGTGCATAAATATTCAGCTGAAATTAATCTCACTTTCTCATCATAGTTTATTCTTTTTACCTGAGCAGTAAAGATTTTCTTACAGTGACTGACACTCCTCAACTTGATCAACTTGATCACTGTCACCTGCAGCAAAAAACACATTGACTAATCTACTTCATAATGGTGTCTTCTAAGATTTTTGCCTTCAAATGTATTTCCTGCATGTCACATTTTAGGTTATAGAGTCATAGATAGTTACTGGGCTTTCAGCCCAAGAGCCATTTTAAACCTAGCTAAGCTTTCTCCTAATTTACCAAAATATTGCTGACATGGGTCAATACCCCAAGGAATTTTATGGCCAAGATATAGGCTTGTACAAATCAAGCATTCAAATGCTGGATGTGTCCATTAGGGACATTGGTACCAAACCAGGGGTAAATTTGTGATTTTTATCCACTGGTCCAAGGTACATTTGAATAGAGTTAGAGATGAGCTTTGCTTCACATAGATGGGAAACTTGTTTTGGAAAAGGGTAATGTCAAAATAAGTTTTCTTTTCTTTGACAACTGCAGGAGATTTATATTCCAGCTAACAACTTTTACACTGGTGTCGACAGCTTGGGGTATTTCTGAGAAATACATTCTTCACAGCTGCCAAGTTGAAGGTGTCATCTTACAGATATGTCACTTGACAAGTGACTCAAACAAGCATCTGTATGTACCCTACCCTTGCTGGTAAACCCACATGATTTTATAATTGCAAAAATTGTAAGCTCATATTCCCCCACTTTATACCGCTGCCTGTCCTCAGTGAATCATTAACAATCCAAAAACTAAACACCTCAAAAAGTTAAACACAGAAGCTAGAAATAAACTTAGATATTCCAAAGCCAAGTATGACTTCAAATTTTCAGTCTATGTAAATGACAATCACAACTCCTTCTTTAGCTATGTAAAGAACCTTAAAAAACATGCCCAGCACTGCTCTAAGTTGATATATAATGGTTCTACTTACTCTGCCCCTGAACACATACATACCTGACCTACAAGCAGCAAAAATTGAATTCAAACATCTTCCCTCATATTTACCTAGCCCACACACATTTAACCCTTTAACAACCTCCCCCCCTAAGCATCATCCCTGAACAAGTCCTAAAGGCTCTCTTGGTGGTGAAAACAAATAGCTGACAACATGATGCCTCCTTGTTAGCAAAACTGTTCAGTCGCAGTCTCGAATCTGGCTTTGGGTACCTCCTCTACAAAAGGGAGACCCCATGAATAGATCCTAGTAACAACAGACCCATAAGCTGTAAAACAATGGACCACATCATTATGGACCTCATAAACATGGACATTGTTGCCTAAAGTTTTTTGAATTAATGTTTTTCTTTACCACAGTTGTACTATTTTCATATAAGAAAGAATCGTTTGTGTTCGGTGAGATTTCTGCTTGCATTGAGTCATCTTCTTGCACTTATCTACGTGGTTGATAGGTTGCGTAGCTCATCCTATCTTACTGCTCAGACATTTTTTCACTCCAAGAGTACTATGAGGAGGTTGCATAATTCTTTGCAGATAAGATTGCCATGATAAGGCAGTCCTTTGTGATGGACTCACTCACTGGGCACTTTGTGGTTCATTCATGGTTCTACTAAATTTTGCTAGGCTGAGTGTGTGTATTATAATGACATAATGACCGTTTCATGTATGCATCCCATCTACTGTAGACTCGGTCTAATTTCTTTCTTGATCTAATTCATAAGCCCTACAGGTGACTGACCATAGGGGGACTTTAATGCTTGGATCAGTGACAATACCACAGAACTTACCATGACAGTTCACATTCTTTTTTGAGAGCTTCACATTCACTAAGGTAGTCACTTGGGCTTCCCATAAATTTGGTCACTCACTGAATGTAGTTTTAAGACCATGTAGGAATATCAACGACTTGGAAGTCGATCCAATCTCCTAGACAGGCTGTTACTTGATTTATTTTAAGCTTGGCCTCCCCAAGTGGTTATCTCTCAGTTCACCTGTCAGGATCCAAGGACAGCAAATTAGAATATTAAGTCATCTTTAGTTAAGCATCTCTTAGAGGGACAGCTGTCAGTGTGGACTGAAATTTTCATAAAAACAGGTCTCTGTAATAGAAGCCAGATTATACATATGAAGCAGGGTGGAGACAATGCCTGGCATGTTCTTTGTTGACAAGCATTAAAAAGGATAGCCCTGGCCAGGACCTCAGGGGAGGCATGTCTTACCTACTGGCGGAATATCTCTGGGTACCATCACTAGGTAGGGAGAACATCTAAATTCAGTGATGCTTCACTCTCATACCTCTCAACTGTCCAGACTTTCACAGAATGCCTAGATTTTTGGTCTGTTTCTCATAAAATTGTCATTTTCTGTCAAATCACTGGCAAATCATTGAGAGTTGAAGTCAGAAAATAATGACAGACATTTGAGTTTCAGACTTCATACCCCTCAGAAAATGCATGCTAATGCAAAATCTGTTATTGTGGCAACTCTCTCAGTTTTTAAGAATAATATTTAAATTATGTCCCTGTTTTTGGGTCTTTGTCTCCCCATTATTTTTGGCTTTG
This sequence comes from Protopterus annectens, assembly GCF_019279795.1. NCBI lineage: Eukaryota > Metazoa > Chordata > Ceratodontiformes > Protopteridae > Protopterus > Protopterus annectens. Next base: position 372,059,970 of record NC_056732.1, on the reverse strand, counting down.
TCCAGATTTCTTCTTCTAAGAGGTTGAGTGGTATGTTCATTCTCCAGTGACCGGAGACATTTTGATGCAATGTGACATCCACAGCTAAGGGTGACTGCCACATAAACAGCACATTTAGGGACATGGTGGCTTAGTGGTTATGCTCCCTGCCTCATACCACCAGGTTCAGACCTTCTGTCACTATTTGTATGGAAACTGCATGTTCTTCCTTTGCCTACTTGGGCTTCATCCATAAAGTCCAGTATACTCCTACTTCTTCAAAACATGCAGCTTGACTGACCTGTTTAAAATATTCCAGCTATATTATATTTATACTTGCCATTTTGGTCTTGGTTAAAAAGTATCCATGATGAGCATTTGATTTACCTGATTAACAAATGAAATACAAATTAAGTAACGGGGAGACGTATAACCTTTCTCCAGTTGATCCATCTGTTGACAAGATGTATGACATGATATAACAAGCTATAGTTATGCCCATGTACCCTGTTGGTGTATTTTTCCTTGTTCTGTAGCAGTATCATTGAAGAAACTCAGATTTTGTGAGTCAATGTGTTTCAAACAATGTTACACAAGGATCAGCCACATGCAATGGTTGGCAAGACAATTTGCATATCAAACTGAAATATAGTGTCTACTTATCCTGTCATACAATGACATGTAAACTTTGACAGAGTGGTCATTAAATAACTGAAACTCAATGAAAATGGACCTGAAGAACATAAGAGACTAAGTCAAAAATGACAGCATTTCTGCTTATGTACCATGTTGCTAATGTAGGTGGTGAGATGGTGTCATCTGCTGCCAAACACCAAAGAAACAAGGAAGACTTAGAAGATACTCACAGTATATAAACTATGAAAAAGCAGCAAATCCTTGTACAGCATCACCTGCTATTAAGCTAGTAGTTGCTGATAACAGGAAGTCAAAAGCTACAGATAAACATATACTCAAAAGGAATATAGGGCAAAAGGGGAAACTTTATATAAAACAGTTGTCATGAAATCCATTACAGTAGCCAGAATGACCAGAAATGTTTTCTTACCTCCTGCTCTGGCTTGAGCCCTTTTCTGATTACCTCCATATTGCTGAGCAAAGTGAGGAGGGGGAGGTGGTGGTGGTGGTGGGAGTGGCATGGACTGTATGTTTGCTTTAGATGCCTGGGTAGGAGGGACTGAGCTCTTGGGAGGTAAGGATAGGGCAGCATCACTGGTAATTACAGCTTGCATATATGCTGATGGTGGGGGAGGAGGAGGTGGCACAGGCAGACTGGGTCGGTTGGCAGCAAATGACAAGGGAAGGGGTGGAGGGGGTGGGGGAACAGAACTGTGATCCTCAAGTCCATCATCATACAGTGCAACAGGGGGGGGAGGAGGAGGAGGAAATGCAAAGCTGATAGGTCTGTCCTTTGCATTAGAGGGGGGTGCAGGCGGAGGGGGTGGGGGAACTGGTGGAGGCGGAGGGGTAATCTGACCTTTGTTGATCGGTTTGCCAGACTGTGGTAGAGGAGGAGGAGGTTGTGGAAGAAGAGACAGAGGTGGAGGAGGAGGAGGACTGAAGGAACATGCTGTCTTTGTTGGCTTCTCAGATGGAATAGGTGGAGGAGGAGGAGGAGGAGTTTGTGGAACAGGTGGTAAAGGCTTGCTTTGTGATGAAGGCACAGGAGGAGGTAAAGGAGAAGCAGGTCTGTTTGGGCGTGCTGGTGGTGGCCTGAGAACTGGAGGAGGAGGTGGATCAGAGGACTTTGTCTGCTTTGGGTTGTCTGATGTTGGAGTATTCTGGCTGCTTCCATTATTGATGTTGCTGTTAACTGGAATCTGAAGTCTTGGTGTCTGCCCTCTAAATCCACCAGGCTGAAGTGCTGATCTGGGACCTAGAAGACAAACACAGAAATCATAATCTCTTACTTTGCAGATGTCTAAAGAAAATCTTAACTTACTATTTTTTAAGCAAATGCAGACCTACTGCATTGTGTAATTTCATCCAGGACTAAAAATCTAATTTTAGAAGGTGTATGGTACAACTAAGCTGCTGTGTAGCATGACACTTTATCAGTTAGTGAAAAATCTATATACACTTGTGCTATAAACTGTTCCCCACAACATTCTTCAAACTGAGCTGCCTTGTATCTTAATGCACGACAGGGGAAAACAGAGAACAAATGTGCAGTGGAAAGTTTTCAGAGTTTTTACCTGTTATCTAAAGAAGCCACTATAACCCTGATAAAGATTGTTTTCTTTGTACTATATGAATAATATTTAAGTACCTTTACTAAAGCATCTCCCACTTGAAGAACTTGAAGCCCTGCTCAGCAAGCTCTTCTGGTTAGTTTCACATTCTGCTAACAATGAACACATCCACCTTTGTCTCTCACAGGTCTGTTGATGGCGTCTCAAGAATCCCTACCAACATCTTCATCCACTCCTTGATGTAAACTTTATTAATCTATGACAGAGGCTCAATTGGACTTCTACTCTTTCTCTCTGTACTACAGTTTGCTATTCCTAACCACAGCTGCATAACATAAAGGAATGACTTTGAGTCACTGAGTATGGGTAGTGGCTTAGCAGCTGGAGCAATTGGGCAGGAAGTTCTTCATTGTAATTCTGACACTCCTGAGTGCAAGCTCCACTACACACCATCATCATCTTTAACAGTAGCTATAGTCAACATCTTTGCCTTCCTCCTACAGTGTGTTTTGCTGTGTGCACCCAAAGTCTGGACTGCATCATTATTCAGTCCTGCATACTCACTGCTTTACAGGAATAAGTCTGAAGTGCACTTACCGCCCATACAAGACCGTGAATCAAGTCCATACAGCTTACTCTAGGCTGATCCCTCTGACTAGAGAAACCATTTTCATATTAGCTAAGTTTGCAGTTGCTATAGTATAAACATTGCAAACATAACTTTTGAATACTAGGATAATATTTCTCAAAATATGAAGAACAGAACAATGACACAATGGTTTCAAGAGCATATAGCAGTCATAACAATATGAACCAAACAATGAAAATACGCTTATGTAAGTAAACTGACCATAACAGTAGACACCAAATGATCACTGCTGCAGTAGCCTTAGCTGTATGGGTTTTATCCTGCCAATGATACAACAGCCGGACAGCTTCCAAAGCTCCAAGGCATCTTCCATGTGTCCAGACCATCAGACAGGTTTGTGTGGCAAACCCTTCAAAGCTTTCATGTCAACAGAGAGAGGGGGGCTAAGCCCTGAAAAGACAATGCTAGAAACAACAAAATAAATTAAGAATTCACACCCTGGCATAAACAACATACCAAAAAAATAACAAGAGGATGGAGGGAGCAGCTACGTCTGCAGTGATCATTCAAACATCTACTGTTATGGTAAGTTTACTTACACAACTGTATTATTTTCATCATCTTAATCATGGCTACAATAACCTTAGCTATATGAGCAGATTACCCTATCTTGCTTAATTTGGGAGATGGAAGGATCTCTTGGAAAATGGTTCTAGCAAAGTCTGATCTAGACCTAGAGAAGGAATCAAGTCAATACTGCTTTGTAAAAGTAAGTATAGAGGAGCAATTTGCTTCTTCTAGAATACTTATATAATCCAACCCTTTCTAAAAAGCCATAGAAGAAGCCAAGACCCTGGTATGTTGGGCCTTAATCATGCCTGGTATTGTTTTGTTGTGGTGACTATAACAAAAGGTAAAAACCTTAGATAACCATTTGGAAATAGTCTGCTTTGACACAGGTTGCCCCTTCTTACCTTCACACAAAATGAACAATTGATCCAAACATCTGAAAGACTGCGTTCTGTCAAGACAGTACCTAAATTTTGTAGACATCCAAGGTATGGAGTATCCTTTCTCCCTCATTTTTAGGTCCAGGAAAGGAAACAAGGTGATGGACAGATTTGGCTGAAAGTAAACTCAGATACCACTTTAGGCATAAAAGAAGGATTAGTTCTCAATGAAACAGTTCCTGTGGAAAATGACATAGGGTTGATTCACCATAAGAGTTTGCAACTCAGATACCCTTCTCACAGAGGTCACAGCAATCAGTAAAACTGTTTTCCATGCTAAGAACCTCAAGTCAGCAATGGTGGCTTGTTCAAACTGAGCAAGTATTTGCTTCTAACAAAATTAAGATCACAAAGAGGGACCGCCATTTATTTTTTTTTGGAGACAAATTATGCAAAACCTCTTTATAAACATTTTGGCATGATACTGCATTGAAAGATCAGGATCCATGGGTATACATGCTGAAATGGCCAGTAAATAAACCTTGCTGGAGTACAAAAGGTCATAGGATAGTAACTCACACAAATATTACAGAACCAGAGAACAAATAGACCTGAATGGGTGCTGGTGATGTTGTTACCAACTAGAACACATCTTCCAATTAGTAATATATGATTTTCTAGTAATAGGCTTTCTTGGTTCTATTAGTACCTCCTATAAGTCTTCGCAAAACAGATGACTAAAGGGAATTAAGTCCTTATAATCCAGGAAGTCAAATGAAGATGATTAATGTCACAGTGTATGAAACACCCAAGATCTTGTGTGAGTAGATCCAGTCTGTGAGGAGCCTTATGGCAATTGCCCATGGCCATTTCCAAAAGAAGGGAGAACCACTGTTGCCTGGGCCAGAAGGAAGTCACAACAATGATCTTGGGGGATTCATTCTGAATCTTTAGAAGTATCCTGGATATCAGTAGAAAGGGTGGAAAAGCATAAAGGAACATTCCTGTCCAAGGAAAAGAAAATGTATCTGTCTTCCAGGCCTTCTTGTATGGAGTCCTAGAGCAGAACTTTGCTAGCTGATTGTTCAGACAGGAAGCAAACAGGTCTGCTTGAGGAACTCCCCCCAGATGGATCAATCTCCACAGAGGGATCAAATCTTGAAAAATCCCCTAACATAGTTTGCATTTGTGAGGGTCTGGACTTGTCCAGCCCAGGTTCTATGACATATAATTTTGCTCTGATAGAATGTAGGATGCCTGTAGAGTTAGATTGTGCTGTGAATCTATACACCAAGCTAACACAGTTAGCCTGCATTGATATACTACATGACTGAGGAATTGTTTGTAACAACATGAAGAGGTCCTAGGGACCAAAGTTGTTTCAGACAGTTGAGTGCCTTGATCAGGGCAAAAATATCTTTTATATTTATGTGCTTGTATCTGTCCATTCTGTTCTACACACCTTGCTATTTTATCCCTCCTAAAACTGCTCCACAAACAAAATTTAAGGCATCTGCGGTGCCCAACTACTTCGGAATAGGGATAGAAAAGGGGAGACCTGGATTTAAGGATATTTGCTGTCTCCACCAAGTGATTTCTCTTCTGACAAACCTCAGCACTGGGATTTGAAAAGACAAAGGGTGTTTGTGCTGGGACCAGAGAGACTTCAGATACTATTGTATCTTTCTCATGTGGAATCCTGACAGAGAGTATCATGAGAATCATAGATGCCATGAGACACAAAATCTTTAGGTATTCTCTTGCAGTAAATGAAGTCTGAGTGGAAAACTTCAGCAATAGATCTAGATGTATATCTATTTTTTTTCCTGTGGAAGAAAAGATCTTTGAAATGAGGTGTCTAGCTGACACCCCAGGAACACAATCCTGCATGAAGGAGTCAAAGAAGACTTTTGAATGTTCTCTTGGAATCCCAGATTGTGTAAGACATCTTACACCCTAGTGAGAGATTCCTGACACTTTGGAAAAGAGTCTGCAAAGATAAACCAGTCACCTTAACACGCAAACATGTGGAAAGCCTGTAGTCTGCAATCAGTTATAACTGGAGCAAGAAACGTTGTGAACACTCTTGGTGTAGTGGACAGTCCAAATACTAAAAAAAATATCTGATAATGTGATCCAGACAGACAAACACCTGAAGTCTGGATGAAAAGGGATGTGAATATAAGCATCTTTTAAATCGAGTATTACCAGGAAACTTGAAAGTGGAAGAAGCATCAAAATGTTGTGAAGTGATATCATTTTGAACTTGGCACTATCACAAACAAGTTTAGGAAAAAAAGATCTAGAACTGGTCTTCAAGTATTTTCTTTTTTGGTACATCCTTCAATAAAAACTTTTCCCTATCTGAGAAGGAGGAACTGGTTCTGTCACTCCTTGGGATGGCATGTGATGAAGGACAGGTGGAAACAAAAGAGCTGGTCTGGTAGATGAAGGATTACCCCTGGAAAGGAGGAGGAATTTCCTCCAATTGCCATCTGTACCCTTGATGATTAATCTTTCGATCCCATTTGTCTGAAACTATCGTTGGCCAGAGTAAAAAGTGGAAATTCAGAATTTCTGAAGGGAAATGGGGTTGCCAGGGTGGGACGTGGGACAAGGTCCCTTACACAGTCATTCTGACCTGTATTATCTTTGGTTCTGGGGGGGGTTTAGAATTCTTTTTGGAACTCTCTTGTCATTTTTTCTTACATGTCTGTTTACCAGCTTTTTGTTGAAACTGTTTATTTTGTTTTTGTTAAAATTGTATATGGAGTTAAAGAATATTTTAGAAAATTTGGAAAAGGAGGGCTGAACAGTCTTAGAGATTCCCTATACCACATTATCCCTTTCATCACACTTTTTGATCAGCTCTGCAACAGAGGGGCCAAAAACTAAATCTTTATCCAAATGAGAATTTCATATCTAATGTCTGACATCGTTATCTAGGATGTTCTGAGAATGCAGCCAGGCAAACCTCCTCAAAACAGTACCAGAGGCCATAGCCCCAGAAGAAATATCAACTGAGTCATACACACAGTGCAAACAATGAGCAGTGACTTGTACAACAGAATAAACTAAATTATACAATGACTGGCTGGTAACATCATAAAATGAGCATGCTGATTGGCCAGCCCAACCAGCTTGCTCGTTGAGAATATACAAGAAAAAAGGTCCGGTCGCCTGGACTTTTTTCCGTTGATATATTCTTTAATTTTAAGGGTTTTAAAAAAACAAAGGCATAGCGACGGAGATCTTCTTTTCTCCGTTGCTTACTTTCCCGAGCACTGATGTACTGGGTATGCATTGGAATGCAAGTTCCAAATGCATGCGCAGTACATCAGCAATGGCAAAGTGGAGCTGTCCAGCGGCGGAAGGACAGAACGACGCCATTATACAAGGACATTATTTAAGAAAAGTAAGCATTTTTTTCTTAAATAATGTCATTGTATAACAACAATAACCCACTTCTGGGTGTGGGTAATGCTGGATTTACCCACGGTTGTCTTTGTTTGGTCCTTCAGGCTTCGCCCTCATGATCAAACCACACCAGCCATGGGTAAATCCAGCATTACCCACACCCAGGCGTGGGTTATTGCTTAATTATTTAATTCAGATTTTTCCTAATAAGAAGGAATTGCAAACAAAACATTCCTCATACATTCACAATTAGTCAGAACAAACTTTAAAAAATTACCCTGACAGTTCAAAGTTCTAAAAATTAAAGTTGCAGAAGCATATGCCTTTTCCCCATATTTATCAATAATCTTTCCATCCTTATCAGAAAGAATAGGATGTGAATTAACTAAATGTTTAGCAGCAGTAGGAGTAACTAAATCTATAGCTGCTGGGTCAAGTTTAGGAAGAGTGTATAAAAACTTAAAAGTCTGAGGAACTTCATGAGTCCTAGCTGCATTTTAGGAGCAGCTAGCTGGCTATCAGGAAAATTGCAAGAAGTAACATACACGCAGAACTGGATGAATGGGTGAAGGTTCTGGAAATGCCTTCTCTAACAGCTCATGGTATTTTCTGCTGGACTGAGAAACCTCAGTATTCTCCCACTGAAAACACTGGCACATTCTGGAAACAGTCTCAGAGAAACAGAAACCCCCAAAAGGAGAATCAGAAACTGAGCTCTCCTCTGAGTCTGAATCAGAAATCCGAGGAAAATCCTGCATCTGTCCTTTCATCTTCCTGTCCAGATTCAGAATCTTGACTCTCTTCAGGAAAAGAGGTATCCCTCTTTCTTTTACCAGAAACTAATTTATAAGAAGGATCAATTGCCTGAATTAAACCCTGAGCCAGACCAAGTAAACTACTCCTGTTCAAGGAAATTTGAGGAGGGGTAGATACATGCTTGGTTTTCTGTTTCAGTTTGATAGAAAGAATAGGGCCAACCATGTTACTAATGACAGCAGTTGCTTCCCGGGGATATATCTAAAATTCAGATAAAACACAAAACAGAAATATCTTCCGTATTCCATCTCCCAGGACCAATAAGTATTGCTCTCCCTTGCCCATTTAGGTCAAAAACGGAGCCTCTCTCCTCGGGAAAACAAGCAGCAAAAGCTGGTAAGAATTTAAAGTCTTTAAAAAAATTATACTTTTCACATAAAAAAGCACAGTGAAAAGCACTTTAAACCCTTTCTCAGTCCCAAAAAGTAAAATAAATACAAATTCTCCACAGAAATATGTTTTTCAAATACTTTAAACAACTTTTAAACTGACAGGAAAAAACAGCGCTCTCATTTAAAAGTACAAGTTCATAAAACACAAAATGCTTACTTTAAAATAACTTTCCTGAACAGGAAAGTGTTATTAAACAAACAATTTTTAAATTGGTGGTTTCTTTCCACAAAAGGAACTTATCTGTCCAACAAAGGAAGAACACAAGGTGACTGTCAAGCCTGGAAAGCCCCAGAGAAGCATACCCTTTGGCATCAGGAAATCTCTGAAGGGCTTGGCGATGAAAGCTGTCTTTTTAGTCAACTCAGTTTGAAATAACTCATGGTTTGGACACACGGAAGGTGCCCTGAAGCTTTGGAAGCTGGCTGGCTGTTATATCCTTGGCAGGATATAACCCATATAGCTAAGGCTACTGCAGCTGTGATCAATGTGATGAACATATATAATTACCACATTTGGAGAAAACTAACCAGTGAACTTCTGGCACTGGATTAAATCAGATTTAGCCATGAGAACACAGGTCCCATGGATAAACCAACTGGTGATGCATAAATTTGTCTTCCACTCAAAGTCTGGCTGTCATTATTGTATTCAATACGCTATAATATGTAGGCCAAGGCAGAGAACAATCAGCTGTCTCATATCAGATGTTTAAATACTTATCAGATACAGTGCCTGCTAAGACAAACTACTAGCATTATGCACATATATAAAGCAGTGACTCTTGTATTACACAGCAGAATCATAAAATAAGCAGATTATATGTTCAGCACAATAGCAGCCAAGAAAAATAAAATATTAAATAAAATAACTATAAACCAGGAAAAAAAAGTACTTGCATAAAAAAAGAGGGGAAATAAAAATATTATGGAATGTTACGTAATTTCTTTTTTATAATGAGCTGAAATATCATCTCTTGAAAATCTGTTTGTATTAGTCTCTCGCATTCGGTATCTAAATACGCCAAACTAGAAAGCTACATAATGCTATAATATATGAAAACCTTCTCATCTGATCCAATTTTATAGGAGGTTAGTAGGCTAATGGCCTTACAGCATTAACAAGCCTAGCCATGTAATCCATCCTTGTTCCCTAGTTGACAATGGTTAGATGGTAGTTGTTAGAGCGGATCAGTGATTAGCACCGACTGCCCCTATCCATTAGAGACATAGGTGCCACCCCAGGGTGAATTTGCAGTTTTCCATGCAAATGTCAAAGCTGTGCTTAAATAGGGTCATTGAGGAGTTCTGCTTCACATGAAGTGGGAGTTTATTCCAGAGGAACGGCAATATTTGAGAGACATATCTGTCTCTCCAACATGTACTATTTATGTCACAGGCTAGGTTGAGATCCCTAGAGCAGGTGACTCTTGTCCCATTTGATTTATGAACATGCAGCATTTCCATTAGGGCAGGGTCAGAGATTGCTATGCAGACCAGGTACAGGTTGCCTCTCAGCAGCCTGTAAGATACAGAGTACAGAGACAGGGCCTTCAATCTTTCCATGTAGTTCATGTTTTGGAGGCCCTCAATTTTCTTGGTTAGAAACCTCTGTATCCTCTCCAGTTGCTTCAGGTGTCTGGTGAGGTGCATGCAAAAGGGAGCATTGTACTCAATTAGTGGTCTAATGAGGGTCGAGTATGGAGGAGTTATAACATCCTTAGTCTTAGATGCGATGCACTTATTTATGAGAAGTGCAATATAGAAGGCTTTCCTTACCCCTGTGGAGACATGGTGATTGAAATTTAAATTGCTGTCAACCTGCATTTCCAAGTCTCTCACCACTGTGTTTGAGCTTGTGGGGGGGGGGGGGGGTTATCTATAAGTAATTTGAACGGGCCACTTCTTTGCCAAATGGGATAACGATGCACTTTTTTGCATTCAGTTTTAGACCATAGCTCTGGCACCAATCATTAGTCTGTGTTAGCTCCTTTGTAGTAATGTTAACATCGTTGGGGGACTCAATGATTGCACCTAGTTTGCAGTCATCTGCAAACTTGGTAAGCCACAGGCCATCTGCTTTCACTTGGATGTCCAAAAGGTTGATTCTAAATACTCCAGCACAGATCTCTGTGGTACACCACTGGCAACTGGTTTACTGGTGGAGGTGGAATCTCCAACTATGACAGTATGCGTTCTGTCAGTGAGCCAGTTTGCTACACATCTGGTGACATATGGGCTAATCCCCATCTGGAAGAGTTTCTCAATGATACCTGAGTGGGGGATTGTGTCGAAGCCCTTAGCTACGTCAGGACAGGTGGTATGTACTGCTTTGCCACCATCCAAGGCTTTGGCGACTTTCTTGAAGAAGTCAACCAGGTTTAATAAGCAAGACCTGTCCTAAATGAAGCCAAACTGGATCAGGTCAAGAGTTTTGAGGTTGCCTATATCCTTGTTGACAAGGTCCATGATGATTCTTTCCAAGGCCTTACAGATAAGGCTGGTTAGGCTCATGGGTCTATAGTTCCCAGGGTCGGTTGATGGACCTCCTTTGTGTAAGAGGATTACTGTTGCTGTTCTCTGCTCTGCTGAGACAAAGCCAGTGCTCAGGCTATAATTAGTGACAAGTGGTTCCACTACTCTTTGTTTTAGATTGTTTAGTAAGCAGCCTGGGATGTTATCTGGTGCCATGGAGGCTGTGTTTTTGGCCTTGGAGAAGGTGGACATTACCTGCTGTTTGGAAATACTGGGTAGTGGACTGGTGACAGGGATGCTTTGAGGTGTGCCTGGTGGGGACAGGGAGATGAAATTTGCACCAAATCTGTCCGCCTGCAGGTTGGCAAATTCTTTGGATTCAGTGAGAGTAGCACTGACCACAGTCAGTTCGGCACATAGCTGGGATTTCCCTTTAAGATTATGGACATAGCTAAAGAAAGCCTTGTGATTGTCTTTAGCTAGAGATGCTAATTTAGCCTCATAATTGGCTTTAGAGAACTTTACAAGATATCTGATTTCCTTGTTCAAGCTGTGGAGGGTATTCTTCCTCTGGTGAGTAAGTTCCCTCTTGTTCTTGGATAACAGTTTCTTCCTTTTGTTATGCAACCTGTTTATACTTGTGGTCCAGAAGAGTGGCCTGTTTCTTCGGGAATACCTGTTTTTTATTCTGACAGGTACAGCTGAGTATATACAGTTGTTTAAATGTCTATATTGGGCATTTCTGAACTCCTCTGCATAGGAGTCATTGTTGGCTGTGTTAGCTGAAGGTTTGAAACTGTTTATACCCTTTCTTAATAGGCTAAATTTTGGTTTGGAGAAATTTTTCAGTTTATTTGCTCAAGTGGGGGTGTCCAGTCTGATCTTTACTTCAAATGAGACAACTTTATGGTCTGACCTCATCAGGGAGGGCAACACACAGGGGGTAGTGCAGTGCCCCCCCCCCATGCTGGTGAGTACCACGTCCAGGACATTTCAGCCCCTTGTAGGGGGTGCAAATTAGCTGTTCCACAGCATCTGAATTAAAGTCCAGGAAACTCAGGGTGATCACATTTGTGCTCATATATGCTGTCCAGTCTATGGAAGGATATATGAAATCTCCCATGACTAAAGTGTTTGGCTGTATAGGAAGTGATTCTAGCAAGTCCAGGTAGTCGGTGTGTTTCTCTTGGTTCACGGTGGGGGACCTGTAGCTAGCAATGATGTGGTAGGGTGTTTTACCTATATTAAAGTGTACCTGGTAAGCCATGGAAAAGTAGAGAACTTTTGATGAAATCATTGCTGTCATGTTATTGTTAACAACTTCATGAAGATTGTAATATTACTGTCCTGCCTGATAAACTGTCTTACAGTAATAACAGGAACTCTTCAACTATATTAGTACAGTGTACTTAAGGCTAACAGTGTACTTCAGCATAGCACCACTTATGTTTATCAAACACAGGAAACTGCACTCCTGCTAGCCTACATAATGCTATATTCATCGGGCTCTCATCATTAGTGAATTATGTCAAAACAGATACGCTGAATATTTACACGGTTTTCTCTGAATTGTAAAAAAATCACATTACTGCTGCTATTTTTAAATCTCTAATGGGAAAATCAATCTTACTGATCAGCATATATCGTTTGTGCCTCTAGGAGTAAGCAGAAATAATGTTACTGCCTTTTCAACCTGAATTAAATGTTTAATAATAAGATTTATATCAAAACTAGTTAAAAGAGAAAATAAATCATTGTGCTGTCTCATACAATGCTTGCCCCCACAAAATAAAAATTAACTCTGATGAAAAGTACTGAATCAACATATGTGATTGATGCTTAAGTTATATAAGCAGAACATGTTTCCTCTCTGGTCTTTAAAGGGAAAATATCTTAGTCTAACAAAGCTGGTATAAAAAGAATCTACTGACAAACATACCAGTAATAAGAAGCTTAATATGGATCTTTTACATGCTAATATACTTCCTTAGTCTTTCTTCTTTTATGGAATTTACACAAATCATTTTATTTTACTGCCTCTCTTGCAAATAAGAACAGATCAAGGGATGCCACTAGATGTGACCTAGTGGTAAATCAAATCTCAGAGGACTATTACCTCAGGGGTTCTACAGCAGACTACTGAACAAAACTAAGTCAATACCACCATGCGGTAATACAGTGGTGAGCTAGGGACAGGACGTTGAGTGGTTTGGGCACTGACCAATAATACTAAAGGCAGATTTCCTGAGGAGGCAGATTTCCCCTTTAAACAGTTATTACTAGTTCACCACATGTAAACTAGTTCTATAAAACAACTGGAGTGAGTTAGCTAAACTGACACATAGTACAAAAGTATTGGTCTAGTTATCAGAAAAGTGCATTGAAAAAAGTCTACATTCATTTCAGGGATCACAGCATACAGATGTTTGGAAGGACATAGTGTACAACTGTGTAGGCAACTTACCATAACTGTAGATGATAAAATGCAGTCACTGTTCATTCAGCACTTTAGGGATTTTTGCCACTGACTGAGTCTGATATTCAGCCCGACCTTCAGAGCTGCGCACCCTTCTAATATGACCAAGCTAACATAGTCTTACCTTGGATGTCTTCGGTTATTGGGTATACAGGTGGTAACCACATGTGCCATGTTTTTTACCATCAATCAGAGCACAGCCATGTTCACACCAGGGGCTACTAGCAAAGAATCACCTACCCCAGCATACAGTCTATAACATGGAGAATTCAAGACCTCTATAGAGAACCTGATCAAGGAGAGGAGGAAGAAAGGGTAGAAGCCTGAATAGAAAAGAAGGAGAAAGAGAAGACGAAGAAGAAGAAAACAGGTTCCTGCCCTAGCCCTAGATATGCATTATTATAGAATGGATGGAAGAAAGGAAACAAGACTGCAACACTGACTGCACTACACTATCTACAATTATCATATATTGCATACAAAACTGTATTATGTTCCTTGTGGGGCACTACTGCAGTAGCAGTAGAAAAGTGGCTGGCTTATTGATCTGAGGACATCTAGTGAATTCTCTTCAGGACAGCAAAGGCAAATTTAGCCCTTGACTTAGTTTCACAAGTAAACTGCAGTGTTTTGAGAAGGTGTGACATGATGAGCACATGGCTGCCTCTGAGATGTCCTGGGAACTTGGGAACTAAACCCTTTGAAGAAGGCAGCAGCATCTGCTGCACTCCTTGTGGAATGGGGTCTGCCTGTTCCCTGCATGGCCCTACCATGAGACTTGCAACAAAACTGATACGATGTGGTAGCCATTAGGAGAGAGTTTGGTATGTCACTGCTAAAGCTTGCTCATTTTCTGAAAAGCATTCACAGTTGGTCTAATTTTATGAAGGCTTTACCTTTGTCCTCATAACACCTCAACTATCTATGTGCACCTAGGAAATGAATCTTTTCTTCCCTATTCTGGAAATTAGGGAAAAAAAATGGAAGTCAATGTTGGATTTATTGGTTCAGGGTGACTTTATTAATAAGCATTGACATAAAAGAGAAGTTAGTGTGCATGGTCACTTTGTTTTTATAGAACTGTAAGAATGATTCCTTGCACATGAGAACTTGGTAGTCCGTAGTCTCTCCTAGCAGAAGTTATAGCAATAAGGATGGCAGTTTTCTAAGTCATAAAGCTTTACAGGCATAGGTTCAAAGGATGGTAATGTCAGCTTTTCCAGCACAAAATTCATGCTAGGACCAGTTTACTTCTCAAAGGCCTTAGGTGGATTGAATGCCAGTGGGATATTTGCAGGCAGGCAGGTAGAAATAGCTGAGAAATGTACCTTCAGGGAGGCATAAGCTAAACTGGAAGAAAGCCTACAAAAATACTGAAGATCCACTGGCACGTCCGCCTCCTTTGTCCTCTGATTCTTCCACTGGTACAAGAGGAAGAATCTTTTCCAAACAGATAAGTAGTACGTTTCCCTTCTTCTCAGTCTCCTAGCTTCCACAACTTTTACTGTGTTCTCAGAATAAAGGTGCCCAAAAGGCAACAGAGTCATATGTTCCCAGGTGTTAGTCTGGGTGTAAGTAGTTTGGTGTATATTAGAGGACTTCTGCACTGCATCAGAAGGTTCACTTATTGACAAAGCAGTAGTAGATTCTCCCTTTCTCCCTTGTCATCTAAAGCAAGTGCGAGAATCTGTGCTGTCTGGGCAAGACAGTTGCATAGTTTCTTGATATCATATACCCTAACGACCGTAACTGCACACGGACTCCATCATAGTGGGTGGACATGCATCTTATTCATCCCATGAATCTAAACTTTTTAAAAATAATTATATAGACTCTGAATGACTTATGGATATAGGAACTTATTCCAGTTACTATCTATTGATAATGACATAAACATTTGCTTTTTATAAGTTCTAGACCTTTGTACCTTGTACAAATGATTGCTGTTACATAAAAATCTCATGGTGTCCATAATCTCAAGACTCAACAACAGTGCTAACTCTTCATTACAACGTGCTTTACATGCTAGAGATAGTCTTCCCCTGACATATTGGTATATAATAGAGAAATGATTCATAGATTGTTACTAAACTAATGACCGTGGGACCTTTCTAAGCCTAGCCAAGTTTTCCTGAAAGAATAATGATGCCCTGTACAAATAAGAATTTAAGGCCAGACATTTATAAACTACCTCTGTTCAGAAGGGACATGGATTCCAGGCCCAGTGTAAATCTCCTAGTCCCCATCCACTGGTCTAGGTTGCTGTTAAATTGGGTAACAAACTCAGATTCACATGGATGGGAAGCCTGTTCCATTGAATGGGAGTTCTCTGGGACACACATCTGTCTCTTTAGCATGTTCTGTTTAATTCACAGACAACATTAGACCTTGCATTTCTTGTACAGTTTGCCTCACAAATATGCAGGAGATTCATACGAGTGGGGTTTGTGGATGCCTTGTAAGCCAGTCATAGATCACCCCTCAGCTATCTATAGGAGACTGACTAATAGGAAAGGGCTTTAAGGTGCTCTGTGCAAGGCAAATTTGTTACACCTTGTATTCTTTTTGTAAAGAACCTCTGAGGTCACTCTAGTTGCTGCATATGCCTTGTCAGGTACTTAACAGAGGGAGCACTGTACTCAATGATTGATCTGATAAGGATAGAGTACAGTGAGATGATGACCTCTTTGGACCTAGATGCTATGCCCTTACTTACAACTTGTGCAACATAAAGGAATTTTCTCACCACTGTAGCCACAGGGTGGGTCAAAGGTAAGGCTACTATATACACACCCAGATCCCTGATCACTGGGTTGACTTTTAGAGACATATTGTCAACCTGGTAATTAGCCTGGATGGTTGACTCCCCAAAGGGTAAAATTATGCATTTCTTAACACTGAATTTAATACCATGGTTTTGATACCATTTGTTAGTCAGAGACAGGCCTTCTTGAAGAATGCTAGTGTCTGCAGGGGAGTTGACAACCCCCAGCTTATAATCATCTGCAAATTTAGTAAGCCATAAACCTTCAGTGTTTGCTTCCACTCCAGAGAAACAGATGCCAAAAAAGAGCATGCCCAGTTCCGAGCCCTGGGGTGCTCTGCTAGCGACTGTTCTCTTAGTCGAGGTGGCCTCACCTATTTTGACCTCCTAGGTGCTAGCAGTGAGCCAGGTGGCTAAACAGTGGGTGATAAAAGGGTTTATACCTAATTCAGTGAGCTTGTCTATAATGCCTGAATGGGGTATTGTTTCAAAGGTCTTGGACAAATCAAGGTAAGGTGTGTGCACAGTCTTGCCCTCATCCATTGGTTTGGTGGCCCTCTCAAAGAAGTTGAGCAGATTTAAGAGTCATGACCCCCCTTTAACAAAGCCAAACTGTGACAGGTCCAGTGTTTGCAGATTACCTCATTTATCATGTCCATGATGATTTTTCCCATAACCTTACATATGATTCTGGTCAGACTTATGGGCCTGTAGTTGCCTGGACTGGTGGTTGGATGTCCTTTGTGCAGGGGAATGACTGCAACCATCTTCCATTCCTTGGGCACAAAATCTGACTGTAGTCTCCAGTTGAAAAGTGATGCAAGTAGACTAAACAGCCATGTTATGACACTGTCGTGCCTGCAGGAATTTTCTTTATGAATTTTTTTCAACACTTTCAAGCGGTAACAGGCTGGAGTTGTACTCAAGAAGTGCTCTGAAATAGGTGGTACATATCTTGGCCAAAAGCTCTGTAAACTTATTTGACATCCATCTGTATATCAGGACAGTAATCCTAAGTGCTCTACTTTTAACCAACTCTGTATTGTTTATAAAACAAAGTCCACCACTTACTGGTAGGCCTAAAGTTTGCTGTGTCCAGAATTATTACAGAACTAACTTTAATTGTTCAAAAGTGTACAAGACTGCATTTACTATGGTTTAGTGTAAAACCATGGTTTCCTAATTAAGCTGAGACTGCTGTTTAGCATTTGTTAAGGTAAACAATGATGTCCTCATGTATTACTACTGTACCAATACCATACTGATTTTTATATAATCTGTGCATTTAAATATCTATTTTGTTTATGTGATGTAGGGAAAAAGGAAAAAGACAATATTAAACAATATACTTTTCACACACTTCCCTCATCTTACGAACATCTTTACCTAACTCTCTCCCCATCTTAACTATCCTAGCAATATAAGCCACCTCCTACCTCCACCCAAAGCACCTTTATTTTGTTATACTGCTCCTCTACCCCACTAGTGCTAACCCCTTTCTTCTCTCTGCCTCATTCATGTAGTTAGTGTCTCACATGTTCCTTTCCTCCTTTTAGTTAGAATACCTAGGAAAGACACTGCCCTTGGCTACTCCCTAGTCCTGAAGACAGTAGCGCAGCTATCTAACCCTCCAACCAAAACAGGACCTCCAATTGTCAAGTGTTTAAACAAAAAGTAGGTCAGGACCTCCAATTGTCAAGTGTTTAAACAAAAAGTAGGTCCACCTACTGTAGCATAATTGTATTTCATCCCTGAAACTGTTAATTACTGGCTTGCACACCACATGGACTAGCCGTACCCACTAAACAGCTAACCCTGATATGATTATTTAGTCACTATCCACTAGGGAGCGTGATTCCTCTCTTTAACCACAGGATGGCAGTATAGTCCATCTAACCCTCACTCTTAGCTGCTCCCTAGAAAATGGAGAATCAGAACCTTAAACTAAAGGAGAATACAAGTAAAACACTTCTTACTAACAATAGTTATAGTTTTCTTAAACATAGTCATGAATAAACTGTCAGTGCAGCTAACTAACCCTAATGAACTTGGGTATCCTACACTTAAATTAGATGACCAGCAGCATTTCCACCAAATTACATTAAGTAATAACAAATTTAACTGTGGAACTGATTGTTTTTGCTAGTGCGGGACTGGTTTGGTTCGTCCCCGCTCTGTTCGCCCTCGCTATGCCCGGGCTCACGTCTCTCCCCAACCCTACCCCCATTCCCACCCACCCCCAAATCAATTACATTTATAGCTATACACCACACCCCTAGCCACTCCCCCAACACAACTGTCCTATCACACAGTACATATATATATATATATATATATATAATATCCACACATTTCCAAATATATACTCATATATTACTTTATATATATATATATATATGTGTGTGTGTGTGTGTGTATATATATATATATATCTATATATATATATATATATATACACACACACACAAACACACACACATGGGGACACACACACACACACACACACACACATATATATATTATATATATATATATATATATATATATATATATATATATATATATATATATATATATATATTGTATTTATTCCTGTCCTTACTGTCAGGCATATGACTGAAAAGGGCCATGATAAACAGTTCTCTCTTCCAGTTAAGAGATAATGGTTCTTTGGTGTACAGGGATTAAGCTCCAAGTATGACATAGACTACCTGATTTAAAAAAGTGGTTTAGGTGCTGGAACAGTGGGGTAGGGGTGGATGGGATAGAGCTGCTGGTGTCAAACTACTCACATTAGAGAAAAGCACCAGTAGATCTGTTCAGGCAATCTTACTATGCAAGCAGAGGACTGCATGGTACTGAAATGGCAAGGACAAGAAACATGGGCTTGGTAATTTCATGTCCAGTGACTGCAGCCCTCATAGCCTGTGGGTGAAAACATGTCTGAGCAAGAGGTGGGTATATGACATCCCATTGTGATGCAGGTGCTCACATCAGTTACCATGTTCAGGATTATTTTTAAGATGATTTTAACTAGTGGCAGACCCACATATCCACAGGTCACCAGGCACCAGCTAATTGTATGACTCTTTGGCTACTTCCTTCAGAGTTAGGATTAGGGGATTTTTCAGAAATGCTCAACTGGAATGCTTGTGAGTGTACAAATCATTTCCATTATTATCTGAGTAATGTCCACTCTATTTGAGAATACCCAGTACAAGGGAATGAACTGGATCAATTCACATTGCAGAAGGCTCGATGGTCAGTGGGTAAGTAAGCAAAATGGACAAATAAAAAAAAATACAAAAAAGGAGATTCTTCTGTGCCTACTAGATAATGCTGCACTCAACTTATTTTTGCCTCTCACTATGAACATTTTGTTGGCTGCTGAGTTACTTATATATTAATTCTTTTTTGCTGGACACCTGCTATTTATACTATTATTTTATTTTTGATGCAGGTCTCTCTGCCATATATGATTCTACCTAGAGGTAAGGTGTGCAGGAAGTGGAAGGAAAACAACTACATTTGGAATCTTGTTGGCAATGAGGTAAACAGGTGGTTTGGTTCCAATTTAACCAGAGGGTGGCCTTTTTGTTATTCCTTTAAGACAAATGGGGTATCAAAGATGGCCCTCTCTGAAGGCAGTTTGGTAACAGTGTTCAAGTTTTGGAAATGATTAGTAGGTGTGGGGAGCTATGACTTATCTGTGTACTTACTAACAGGATGCTGGTTGTGAGAAATTGTAGCTTACCTCCTGCTTTACATCGGTAGAGGTTAACATACTTTAAATGATATAGTTCAAAATAGCAGCTTGATGCAATTAGATGGCTAAAACAATTATCTTCAGTGGATAGAGTCAGAGACTGGCATTGATTATAGCTCAGTGGTCCAAAGTTGTAGTCATCAACAGATGGATCAAGAAGTTGACTGGGAGGGTAATCGAGTGCACAGAACTATTGCTCACCTCAGGGTTGTATCCAGATGGGTTCTTTCCCTTTTTATCTTGCCCCCTTCTTTGCTCTAGTAGACTGTTCTAGCCAAAAGGTAGTAAGCTTTGTAGTCCATTGGAGTGACAGTAATAGTGAACCTGTTCATAGTGCATACAATTGAGTGTGCTGTGAGGTTTTGTTTTGGAGCTGTTATTGCAGATGAGCTCTCTGAGTCCATCTCTGCAATGTCTCTATGTACTGGCTAGGTTGAACATATTAGAGGCAATTTCTCACAAGGGCTGGTATCCAAAGTATCCAGTCACCAGAAGTAATTTATTCTAAGTGAGTGAAAGTTTGATTTTATTTGTGGAACAAGTAGTAGGGATGTCTGCTTTCAGTCTAATACTTAAAAATGTTTAATTACCACTTTCAGGACAATAGTATCCTACAGCTTACAATTTCTCACAAGGAAGCTTTGCAGACCCATTTTGAGTTGGTAGAACCTAATGTTTGTATGAAGAGGTTAAAGATGGCAAAACCTTGTTGACTCAATAGCCTTCCAAGGAAAATATATAAAATGTTACACTCGAGGGTGTGATGAAATGCAGAGAATGCCTAAGGTGGGTCCTCCTCTGCTTTTTTGGAGAGTGATCTCCATGTTATTAAAGTGCAATAAGGCCCCCTCTAGTGCAGGTCATTATCTCCCCAAAAGTCTGCTGAATGCATACTATAAGCTACTTATTAAAAGTTAACTCTGAGTCTTATACATCAAGACCACTTTCACTTCATGTCAGACACTTCTAACATCTGCAGAGTTGCAGGTGTTCTCAAAGAGAGTTCCCCCACAGCAGCTTTAGGGTTGGATGTCAAGAAAGCATATGACCACCCAATCATGGAGGTTCTTATTTGCAGTTCTACATAAATTTAGTTTTCCTGGAGGATCTGATGAAGAGTTTCAGTCCATCTAAAATGACTTGTACAGGTGTGTAAAAATGTAAATATGGAGAGCATAACCTTTTTTAATTCAAGGGGAGCTCTTTGTGGTTCCCCACTCTCCCCATGTTTGTTTTCTTTGGCGGTTGAGCATGTAGTCTGCCATATTTACATTTTGTGGGAAAAGAGATAAGGATGAAGATCAGAGATCCTATATCAGTCAGTCTTTATGCAGGTGACCTTTTAGGCTCCCTACTGAAATGAAAACACTTGAAATGCAGAGTGCCAACATCCCAAACAAAAAAAAAATACCAAAAATCCAAGAGAAGAGTGATTGTCAAAGATTGCTTTTCTCTTTAAACTAATTTTTTTGCAGGGGGCACGCCCCCCCATACCCTTGAACATACATATACCAACTCCAAGATCATGGTACCCTGGAGAAAAGGGAATATTCCAATAAATGTCAATCTCGGACTTAGTTTATGTGAGTCAGTTCATAGGTGAGTATTAGGCTAATGGCCCTGGAGCCAACACAAGCCTAGCCCAAGATCATACCCAGTCATCCTATTGCCAGACGTTAGTTCCTTGTACAGTCAGTCTCCATATTTCAGGACTCACCCTAGAGGGTCTGGATGTGGGAAAAAATCTAATGTTCATGATTGTGAGTGTTCAGCACTGTCTCAACATTCTGACGTTTGGTATCATGGGCTTCAGGATTTTAAAGGTAATATATATATATATATATATATATATATATATATATATATATATATATATATATATATATATATATATATATATACCTAGTAAGATATGACACAAGTTTTACCCCATGCCTCTTCCCCATCTTTATTATGGGTCTTAGCTGCACCTACCTCAAAACGACTACCTAAGAGTAGTTTATAAATCCCTTCCTGTCTCTTCCTTTTCACTTCTTCAAAAACCTCATTAATTAATTTGGTGGGATACCCTCTCCTGTCTAACATTCCATTCAACACCTCATATTGTTCATGAAACAAACCATCATCTGAGACCATCCTTGCTAACCAAACAGCTTGGCCTTTAACTAAAGCCTTCTGATGGGGAGGATGACAGCTACTATAATGCAACAATGTGTTGGAATACGTTGGTTTACAATACAAAGTGGAAATAAATCTTTTATTAACTAAATGTTTATAAATCATTACATCCAAATAATTAACTTTACTATAGTCAAACTCCATAATAAATTTCAAAAAAGATGTAGTCCCACTAATATACTCAAAAAATTCCAACAATCGTGTCTCACCCTTATTCTAAAAAATAACAATGTCATCCAAAAATCTCCCATATAGGACCCAACAGTCCCGAAATTCAGAAGGAAACATATATATTTATTTTTATTTTTTTATTTTACATTTGTTAACCGGGAAAGTCAGACTGGATACAGATCCGTTTTCAGCAGAGGCCCGGGGAGAAAAGCTCTAAATGTACAAAAACAAGTGTAAATACAGTGAAATTATTACAGTGAGTTATCACAAAACTGAGATTTGTTTAACAATATGTACACACAGGTACATGTTTTTCTCACATACACACAACAAAGGTTGGAAGCAAGTAGCTGAGAAAGAAATAGTTAAAGATTTCATCTGAAAAAGGAAAACACATATTTAGGTGGTTACCATACATGATGTAGTGTTAACTTTGAATCTTTCCAGTAGGTGGGTGATATACAGTATTTTAAACCGAGAGTCAGTTTTATTCTTGTAATGAGGTTTTCATTTATGAATTATGTTTGAGTGGGGGTTAGTCAAGGTTTGTACAGGGACAAAGCCACTGCATTTTTAGGTATTTCCTAAGGGATTTTTTGAATTGGGATAAGGAGGGGTCAGTGGTGAGTTCAGCAGAAATTAGGTTCCAGTTTTTACTGGCAGAGTTGGAGAATAGTGATTCACCAGCTGAATTGTTGGTTTTAACAGTTTGCACTAACATTTTTTTTGGAAGAGCAAAGGGATTTTAGGTTACTGTAGGAGGTAATAATATTTTTCAGTATGGGTGTACTGTCTGGTTGGTGGAGGATTTCGTGAACAACTATTAGTTGGTTATATTGCAATTGATAGGGTAGCTCAAGCCAATCTAACGATTGAAGGTTAAGGCAGTGATGGGTTCTATAAGCTGATCCTGTGGCACATCTGGCAATGTTATTGTAGCACCTAGTAAATGTATTGAAGTTGATTTGCTTAGGTTTACGAAGATGGGTGAGGCATAAAGAAGGGCCAATAGCAGATGTGTACGGGCAATAACAGTTCTAGCAGATGGGGTTAGGAATGGTTTATTCTTGTATAAAGAGCCTACTATTTTATTAACTGTTTTAATAGTTTTGTCTGTGTGAGCATCAAACTTGTTGTTGTCGATGATCACTCCCAGTAGTTTAGTTCTAGGTTCTGGGGAAATTATGGTACCGTTGTTAGATATTATGTTGAGAGGTGGTGAGAGGACCTTGTGAGTGGGGGAGAAGAGAATTAGTTTGGTTTTATTTGGGTTTAATAGTAGTTGGCGACCAGTGAGTCAGTTCTCTACTTTGTTGAAAGTGATTTGGGACAAGGATTGCAAATCTGTGGGGGAAGTGGCAGAGCAGATTAGGGTTGTGTTATCTGCATACTGAATACATGTTGCATCAGGGATGACTTTGTACAGGTCATTAATGATTATGGAGAATAGGAGGGGACCTAATATAGATCCCTGTGGAACTCCAAGGGTGACTGGTAAAAGGGACGATAGGTTATTCTTCCATAGTACAGCTTGTTGTCTGTCACTTAGGTAAGAATGAAACCAGGTACTTGCTAGGTTATCTATGGAGAGTGATTGTAATGTGTTTAAGAGTAGCTGGTGATTTCCCATATCAAATGCCTTTGATAGGTCAAGAAAGAGGGCTGAGGAGAGCTTGTTGTTATTATGGTTTTGATTTACTGTATGGGAGAAGGAGAGAAGGGCTGAGGTTGTACTATGGCAAGGTCTAAATCCGTGCTGGGAGGGGGCTAGGAGAGTGTTTTGATTCAGATAGGCAAGAAATTGCTTGTGGATACATTTTTCCATTATTTTAGCCAAGGGAGACAGAATGGCTATAGGCCTCTAATTTGAAAGTTCAGTGGAATATCCCCCTTTATGAAGAGGAACAATGTGGGAGATTTTCCAAATGTGGGGGATATAGGCTTCGTGGTTAGTTCTATTGACTAAAATTGATATGGGGTATGCTATTTCATTAGCGGCTTTTTGGAGATATTCTGTAGGTAGTAGGTCTGCTGAAAGGGTGGTGGGTTTCAGTTGTTTAAGTAGGGACTTAATAAAAGATTTTGGTACTGGATCAAGCTTAAAGGGGATCTTATTATCAGGCGTGGGGTTGGTGGTACTTGGGGCATAGGGAGATAGCTTACTGGCTAGGGTTTGCACGGTTTCTGTAAAGAAAGTGTTAAAGGTTTTTGCAACAATTTTAAGAGGTTGTTTAGTTAAGAGGACAGGGGTAGTTGATTGGCCTGGGTGGAGAAGTTTGTTTATGCCTGACCAGAATGTTCGTGGTTGATTTTGGTGCTTTTGTTGCAGATTACAGTAGTAATTATTTTTGTCTAGCATAATAGACTTCTTTGTATCATTTCTCAGATGTTTATATATAAGGTGGTCTTTTGGGGATTTAGTGTTTCTCCAGGAGGTCCATGCTTTGTTTCTGCTTATATTTTTTTGTGTTGTATCATTGGACAGCCATGGTGCTACTTTGTTATTGTTTCTGATAGTGTGTGGGGGAGCATGGTTATCCAGGATAGCAAGAAATGTAGAGTTAAATTATGAGACCGCTTCATCTAGTGGAAGTAGCCATAGGTTGGACCAGTCACATGTATTAAGTTCATTCTGAAATTTAGTCTGAATAAAGTTCTTACAACTTCTAATGGTTTTAAAGGAAGATTGTTGAGGGATGTCATTCTGATTATATAGGTCAGGAAGTGATCACTAACTTCCTCAGGTAGGGTACCTGTTTTATATATCTGGGGTAGGTTGTTTATTAATATCCAGTCTAGGATACTTTCCTTTTTGTTAGGCTTATTGATTCTGGTTGAGGAAGATATCATCTGGGTGAAGCCATGCAAATTTATATGGGTGAAGGGGAAGTCTGAAGAGCAAGTATTCCAGTCGATATTAACACCCCCGAGAATAATAGTTTCCTGGGGGCAGTGGAGAGCCATTGGAGGATACCCTCCAAGGTATTTGTGTTGTCACCTGGAGGAATATAGATACATGCAATGTTTATAGATTTGTGTTTGTTGAGTTGGATCTTCGTGATGAGTATTTCTGCATTGTTAGTAAACAAGGCTTTTGGGGCACTAGTTTTGGATACTTCCAAAGTGGACTTATACAAGATGGTTACCCCTCCTTCTTTCTTAGTGATGCGATTAAGTCTTAATATATTGTACCCTGGGGGTATAATCTCATTATCAATGGTAGTAGGCTTGAGCCAGGTCTCAGTAGGCATAGTATATCAGGGGAGTGGA
This sequence comes from Protopterus annectens, assembly GCF_019279795.1. Lineage (NCBI taxonomy): Eukaryota > Metazoa > Chordata > Ceratodontiformes > Protopteridae > Protopterus > Protopterus annectens. Next base: position 372,034,520 of record NC_056732.1, on the reverse strand, counting down.
CATCCAAGAGGGCATGTAAGTAGTGAATTTTCTTGTTTATATTTCTAATGTTTAGGTGACACACTAGGAGTGAGTTGGGGGCATTATTTGAGTTTTGTAGGCTAGTATGGGTATTATTTGTGGGGCTGATCATAACAGGTGGGGGTTGGGCCTGGGTTAGGGTGGATGTCACCATCCACTATGAGTTAGGTAGTAATCTAATAGCAAGCTTCTGGAGTTTAAATATGAGTTTTTGGTAGTATTTAGTTCTAGGATTAATATATGAAGCATGAATGGGATGTTGAGTTTTTGCATTAGAAGAGTTTGATGAGAGGTGGAGTAGAGGTTGGTTAGAATTATGTGGCTGATTAGTAGTACTGGTTTTGGTTCTAGGGTAGTGGGTGCCAGGGAGGTGTTGGTATTCATAGGCTGTGAGAAGATAGAGAATGATAAGTGGGGGTATTAGGCAATAAATAGGATTAGAGTTTGAAGATTTGTTAAAAGTATGTGGAGGCATTGTAGGGGTATTTGAGTAATGCTTGTTTAAAATAGAGATGGGGTGTTTATAATTAGCATACAGTGAGAGGCTGGAGAGAGTTTGAGTAATAGGGCTGGGTCCTATGAATGATTTGTTAATGCTGACTGATTCTGATGAGCGGGAGTGGTGTCAGATGAGGGTGAGTGGCAAGATGATAATAAGTGTAGGACAACCGGGGCGGGTGGGAATTGGGGGCAGGGTAGGGGAGCGGAGTGAGCCCGCAAGGAGAACGGAGTGGGTAGAGCCAAAAAAAGAAGATGATCAAGGAGAACAATCAATCAGTGGAGTGCTGAAGTCTGAAGGTAAGTGTGGTGAGATATATATGAAGGTAAGAGGCTTAAAAAAAGATAAAAGTGGGATTATAGCAGAGTGATATAAGGAAATATTTGTATGGTTATACTGGGACCACAGTGTGAGAGAGAACAATAATAAAGAGATGACTAAGAACTGTGTTAGGGTTGATTCGATGAAGAGTGGGTAAAGGGATTTAGAGACCCTAAAGCTAATAGTATGGAGCCACCTAGTGGGCAGGTGCAGCACTTGGATGCACTAATAGTATGGAGCCACCTAGGGGGCAGTGGGCTACTTACATGTGAGCACACTACTGGGGATTCCTATGAAGCAAGGCAGAAAAGCTAAGTCAAAAGATGGTACCATTCTACATCAGGTTTTTTGATATTTATGTAAATTAAGCAGGAGTGGGAAGGGAGGCGTGCAGGTTCAAGGTGGGGGAGGGGGGTAGATACAAAGTAATGCAAGGTTGTGAGTCAGAAAAACTGGACTAAGCCAGCTGTTAAAAAGAAAACAGGAAAACCAAGCTAAGTTAATTCCAGGTCAGTGTGGTGCAGTATTTTCTTAATAACTACAAATGTTATGCTACTAATCTAGTACAGAGTGGTGAAAAGGACCACCACTTCTGCAAGGAAAAACAAAAGAAGTATGGGCTGCAGGTACATAGGTAAACTTTTTCCAAGAGAAAGTAGTTTTAAGTAATTGACCTATGAGTACTATAGGAAGAGAGAAATGGGGGGGTACCAGTAGTGTGCACGCATGCAGTGAAAGGGGAAACAGTCTTCAGTTTGGAGGACAGATTAAACACAACTCTAACATACACTAGTGTAGCTGAAAGCACTTTAGTGTTCCACTGAAGCAGGGTCTCACAGTGCAGGGCAACAAGACAGTCTTGGGTTGATTGGAGGTTGGCCAAGGACTAGGATGTAACTTTTGCTGAGGGGACTGGAAGTAAAAAGGAAAAGGAGGTAAATATTAGGTCTGAAGTTTTAAAACAGTTGTCTTTGGAATCTTTGGCAGTTTTATTTTCTTAACCAGCTTTGGAGGATTTTATGACAGATCTCAGCTTTTTACTGAGGCTGGTAAGGGAGTTTTTTGTAAAGTTTGTTTATGGTAGGGGACCCCCAGATTAGCTTCCTTTTTTTGGAGGAGAGCATCTTGGTTCTATTTGGGATGGCACAATTCATGCATGAGTGGAAGTGCTCATACAGTGCCTTAGTGTAGGATTCAGCAGTCGAACTTTCAGTTCCTGTCTGCATGGGTGTCATGAAGTTTGTCACTTCTGACTTGAGTAGCATGAAGTTGGCTTTGGAGAAGTTTTTTTATGGAGGTTTTCTTACTGAGGGCTGGGGGTGGGATGTGGATGTTAAGGGTGATTAGCTTATGGTCAGACCTGACCAACAAGGGGGTGACCCTAGGTGTGGAGCATCGATTTCCCATGTTGGTAATGACCAGGTCTAGGATATTGGAGCCCCTGGTGGGACTATGGAATAGTTGATCCAGGGCATTGGAATTTATGAATTCCGAGAACTGTTGGGCAAAGGTGTTGGTTCATGAACAGTATTCCCAGATAATGGAAGGGTAGTTGAAATCACCCAGTATTAGGGTGTTTGGTTGTAATTTAATATTTTCCAGTATGTTTAGAAAGGTGTAGTGAGAATCTTGGGGCATGGTGGGGGATCTGTAGCAAGCTACAATTTGGATTTCAGTCTTACCTAGTTTTGGTTGCAGCTGGAGAATTTCAGATGCATTGTGTTGAGCAACTAGCCTGGTGGTGTGAATATCCTTGGTGAATATGGACACTCCTCCACCTTTAGTGTTTCGGTCCTGGTTTGGTGGCCGAAAAGTGTGGTAAGAGTTGTAGCCTGGTATTGCAGGGGTGCTCTCTGGAGTCAAAACCAAGTCTCAGTTACTGCACAGATATCAATGTTCTCCATTTTTAGGAGTGCCTCGAGAGTGTGCATTTTGAGGTTTAGACTTCTAGCATTGAGTAGGATTACCTTCAGAATTTGCATGCTTGTACCTGTTATGGTGGTGGTTATGTCCTTTGAACTTTGCCTAAAAATGGCACTACAGGGGTGGCAAGAGCCTTAGCCAGTAATCTGAATCCCAGGGGTGACAGGTGCAGACCATCTCTGGCAAAGCATCGTGGTCTGTTGATCATGTCATCCCAGGCAGACAGATACTGAATCCCCCTTGAATGACACCAGAAGCTTAACCAATTGTTGAAGTCAATCATTTTGTCCTTATATTGTGGTATCATTCTGGGCGAAGGCAGGATGCTACTCAGGGCTAGGGTCATACCTGCCTGGGCCACATGATCCGAGAGTTCTTCCATGTCTCTTTTCATGTAGTCCTGGGAGGTACATCTCAAGTCATTCACTCCAACATGGACAATGACAAAGTCATATTTGTACTTGTTGTGGAGTGATTTGAATGCATGCGTTATGTGGTGGATCCTGGCACCTGACAGGCAGCTGACTGTAATTTTCTCCTTGTTCAGCCTGGTGAGTGGGACATCAGTGCGCCTGACTATAGAGTCACCTATGACTAAAGTGTTAGGTACGTTGTCTTGCCTTAGGGGCTGTTGCTGGGTGGGAGCCTGGTGTTGTGAGCTATGTGACACTTTGATTGTGACTGGTGTTTGTTTGCATTTCAGCTTCGGTGGTCCTTGTTGCTTGGGCAAGTTACAGTTAAGGGCCTCCACTCCACATATGTGGATTTAATGTTGCTATGTGTGGGTGTTGGTGGTGTCGGTTTAGAATGGCTATGTGTTGCTTGAGGTGTAGTGCAGGTGTTAAACTTCTCCTCTTGACTGTCTAGCACAGTCTTGGGTGGAGAGAGCTTTGCTTCCAGTTTGGCTATGTAAGTGCATCTCTCACAGGTTGTAGTGTTGGGTGGTAGGAGGATAGGGTTGTCTGTGTACATGAGGAAATTGCTGCATTGCCCCAGTATGCCCATATTTATCAGGTGGACAGGAGAAATCACCAGAATCTGACCCTTGGGCATGCCTGGTTTGGTGCTTTTTTGTAAAGTACAGGAGCTGTTTTCCCTTGCCTTAGCAAGGTATTCTGCAATTATAGGCTGTTTAGTGCCTACAATTAATTTCGCCTTATTAACAAGGAGAGTTGAGTGCTTGTATCAGTTTAAGGCTTCCTAGTGTTTTCCAGCAGGTATTAGAGCAAGTGCTAGTCAAGGGATGCTTAAACGTAAGATGAAAAAAATGGTTTATCCTAAACACTACAGTGTGCACTAGACAAGTTAGATGTGAAAGTAGGTAACTTAAGTTTTACCTGTCTAAAAAGTTAAGTTTTATTGGACAGTCACTATTTTTAAAATAGCAAGATAGATTGAAAGGGGTGGTCACTGTTGTATTCTGGTACTATGGAATACAGTAGGATGGCCAATAAATTTAAATAGTTGAAGGGGAGTGATTTCACAAAATGATAATTTTGTGCTTACTCACACAAGCCAGTGAAAGCAGAGAGGAAATGAGATATATGGTCAAATTAACATAAGAGGCAGGCAACTAGAAAGACAGTGGTATTTAAGAACACAACAGTAAGCGGCTGGGAGGGTGGGGAAAAAATTTCTCCCTGACTTACAAGATACAGAGCTGTGGTCTCTTTTGAAGTTTTAATATGCAGTTAAAAGCAGAATATAAGTAAAACACAAGGTAAAGAAAACAAATCACAGTATTCAAAATATAAAAAGGCAATAAAGTAATACAAAATACAACAAATAAAAAGCAAACTAACCTTTTCTTCACAGCAAAGTGTAGCAGAATCTGGGTGAGCCTTACTAGTAAAGCTACTGGAATAAAAAACATCTTTTTCTGATTGTTTTTTGTGCTCTCCCTAGGGTGGGGGGGGGGGTAACCTACTCTGCACTGCTTCCCTTCACTTGGCTGTGCTTTGCACCCTACCCTAACCCCATTGCTACCCAAACCATAACAATTAATTTTTACTTAATTAGCCATACCCACTGCTGTCAGCATCACCAGAGACCATCCCACTTACTCATCCTTTCTTCCTTGAGACAAATACTGTTTGAAAGGCATCCCATGCTTGCTTTGCTTCCTCCTCCCCATCACTTAAAGATAAGAAGCCAACCCTATGTTCAATAATCATCTATCTTATGTCTATTCTATCCCAATATATGCTTTCATTACTCCCTGGACATTTTTCTTGCCTACCATCCTAGTTACTTCAATATACTCACCACATCTACTTCTTCCCCTTTAATCTGATACAAATCCCCAAGTTTTTGTTTCTAGCACTCATTTGTCCTCTACAATCTAGACACCATACTAGAATGTCAATCTCTACTACTTATATTTTAATCCCATCTATCCTAGCAACCCTTCTTCTTTGTCTTGCTTTTACAAACTAATTCCCTCTACCCACCCTAACCACCCACAATGCCAAATTATAAAACCTTAACCACACAAATAACTGTCATATACAGCCTTCATCCAATCAAGAAAATGACTCCTGTTAACTTATACAACTAGGTAAGAATTTGTAATGCAGCTCTACCTGATACGAACCTATCCTAGCACAGGAACACATGTGGTAAAATCTTGAAATAAATGGTAACACTGCTCTTGAAGACACATTTGACTGTGATATACATTTTAATCCATGCCCACAAAACATCTTACTCCTCTACAATCCATGTGCACCTCATATAACTAGAGTTAACAAACAGTCATTATAGCCTGCATTAATACTGGCAACTTGAACAGCAAATAGACAGGAGCTGAGGCATTCCTAATTACAAAAAAGCTACTCATATTAGTTCAAATGTAAACTTGGTTCGAGGATAATTTCTACCCTTACAGGTACATTCTATCAAACTACACTTTATTATGTGATAACAGGCCAGAGTACAGATGTGGAGGCATCGATCTATTTCTTAGTAATACATTTTGCTTCAAAAATCATTAGTGCCACAAATGCCCACACAAAATGACCAAAAGCTCCAACTGGATCTTTGCTGACTCCGCACTAGGAGATCATACACTGGTTCATATTTGTATAGCCTTTACTTCCACCTTTCTTCACAGTCACAGGCATACAGACACTACTATCCTACATATTTCCCAAGACTGTATCCAACAACGCTGTTATTCTTGGGGACTAACAATGTTGTCTTTGTTCTGTTAGGATACACGCTTTTAATAAAATGCTTGTGTATCTAGGCCAAGGACAAACAGTACAACAGTCTATTAGGTCTAATACTCCAACAGGGAATAGCTCAACCCTTGACCTCATAATTATAAACACCAGCCACAAAAGCCTACAACTAAATATAAACCCTAACAACTTAAGTGATCATTGCACAGTACTTTCAACTTGATCCTTCAGATGAAACAGAAAACCTCCACAGCTTTTAACCTGCAGATATACTTCGTAACCTCCAAATATTAAAAATCATAGCACTGGCCTTTAAAATCAAAGCAGAGGGTCCAAAAGAGGAGCATTTTGTAATTTTAGAATAGAAGGCCTTTACATACTAGATTCTAATTAGTTATTGAAAGGGTATATTTTCATGGGTTTATTTCAGTTATTTAGCAATGTATACAACCTTGATCAGATCTATCATTATCAGTAGAAAACTATCAGTGAATCTAGAAGAAGCTAGACAAAATCTGAGGTGAAGAATCACAGAGCTATGCTTAAACCATAATAGTTGAGTGGTATGTCTACAGATCCATACGAGAATCAAAGCAAGATCTCATAAATGCACAGCTACAAACTATAGACTAGTCTCACTTACACAATCTTACAGATACAAACACTGCACTCAACCACTTCATAGAAAAGCTAAGCTCTGTTTAAGATGTAGGTCTTCCCTTTAGTCACAGTTTCAAAAAGAGGGCACGACAGCCCATGGCTTTCCACAGACCCAAAAACATAAATCTAGTCAACTTTGCAAAGAACAGCATAGGCTCTGTAATACATTCAGCACAAAGAGTGCATTATACATAGACACTGATGGCTCCCTATTGAAATGTCGGCAATACCGAATGCTGATCAGACAAAAAAAAAAAAAAGACTGAAAACACAGGAGAACAATTTTCAAAATCTGCTCTTCTCTTTAACCCCCGCCCCTCCACTCAAAACTTATGTGTACCAACTCTGAGATTGTCATACGTCGGAGAAAAGGCAGCATTCTGAAAAATGGATCTTGGACTTTGTACACGTAAGTCCATTCTTCTGGCCATTCAGCCTCTGTATTTTGGGACTCACTCAAGCAGGTCCCAACATTTCATATGGTTACCACTACAGACACTACATTCAATAACATGAACTGGAGTCTCCCAGGTGGTCTGTTCATTGACATGAATAGAGCCTTTGAAACGGTGACCCACACACTGTTTCTTCAAAAACTCAGTAAACTTATATTTGAGCTTCTGTACTACTTTGGATCCAAAGTTACCTGAAAAAGAGGACATTTCTAGTGTACTACAATAATTTCCCTTCAGAAAAAGTCACTCTTGATACAGTGGTTTCATGAGGCTTAGCCCTATTATTCTGTCACTTTATAAATGACTTCACAAATGATCTTTCAGATCTGAATGTTGTTAAGTAGGAGAAAAATGGGGAAAAATGTCATGGTCAACACGACTGTCTCTACAGGACTGTTTTTTTGTCTCTTCCACGCTGCCTTCTTACTGATGAATACTTTGTGTGTTTCACATGTGATTCAGAAGGAGAGAAAGCTGTCATTCAACCCAAATATGACCCACAAATTTGATTTATATAGGGATGATTTGCTGACTGCCTCTGTCCATCAGGGACATAGGCATCAGACCAGGGGTGAATTTCCGATTATCCTTCCGTTGGTCCAAGTTGTACTTAAATAGGATTAGAGAGAAACACTTCTTCACATGGATGGGGAGCCTGTATCAGAGAATGGGAATTCTCTGAAAAACATGTCTCTCCAACATATCCTATTAATGACAAGACATATAGGGATGTGCAGAATTTGCCCATATTTATGAGTACAAGGTCCAGTATGTTGAAGCCTCTAGTGGGTATTTTCACCATTTGGTCAAGGGCATTTGTATTTACAAAATCCAGGAATCTCTGTGCCTGGAGATTTGAGGCCATGCAGCATTCCCAGTCTACAGAAATATAATTAAAGTATCCCAAGAGTAGGGTGTTAGGTTGGATGGTAACTGTCCCCAGTAGGTCCGAGTATGCATTATGAATTTCTTGGGATATGGAGGGTGAACTAAGGCTGGCTAGGATATGGGACGGGATTTGGTGACCTGCACACGGAGGAACTCCAGCACATCATCCTGTTTGACCATACCAAAGGTATGCTTGTTACTGATGTGTATTGAGACACCACCACCTTTAGCCCACGTCTGTGCAGCTATTGGTCTAAAAAGTGTGTAAGGCACTGAAGTTCTGCCCTGCCAGGGTACTCTCTGCTGCTTTAAACCATGTCTCTGAAACTGCACAAATGCCTATATTCTCGGGTGTGAGGAAGGCATGAAGGAAGTGCATTTTTTTTCTAGTTAGGCCCCTAGCTTTGAGCAGTAACACACCGAGTTTCAGATGAGTTGATTTTACTATGTAGGTATGTTTGCCAATTTGGCATTGCCTATAAAAGGCACTATGCGGGTGGATAAAGTTTTAGTCCATATTTGAAAACTTAGACGGGAGAGGTACAGACCATCCTTGACAGAGTGTGGTTTGTTAACCATGTCCTCCGAAGCTGACAGATACTGGATTCCCTTAGAATGACACCAGAAAGACAGCCAACTGTTAAAATCAACCATCTTTTGCTCACACTGTGGCATCATCCTCGGTGATGGTAATATACTGCTCAATGCTAGGCTCAAACCAGCCCCAGACACATAGTCTGAGAGGTCCATAATGTCTCTCTTCATATAGTCCAGGGAGATACATTTCAGGTCATTTACACATACATGCACTATGATGGAATCATACCGGTACCTGTGGTGCAATTTCTAACCTGATTTTGAGTAGGTAAAACTGACTTTGTGATACATAAGAATATTTAACTTCTGCTGGTCTAATGAAATATTGTAGTTTGTTTAATTACAACTGACCAGTCAGCTGTGGTGAATCTACTGCTGAATCTGGAAATTCCTGCAGTTTCTTACAGAAGTATATGTAGCTGTTGTGTTGCTTTGTACAGCTTCCTGATATGATAAGAACCACAAAAATTCCTTTCCTGTGAGATAAGAACAAAACAGCTCTTCTTTGTAAACTATAGCAGACAACTTATTATAAATGTAAAACACAGTTCTCTACAATTTCTAAATACAACATGTGGAACCCAGAATTGTTTCAGTCCTGACTGCAACTGTATGATCAACATCTCTTTCTGAATGCTGGTAGTGCACTACAACCAATCTGATCTGACAATCACTCTGCCTGACACCTTGTATAGGGGACATATGCTTCCTATGCCCTTCCCTAGCTACACGTCTGATTTATTATAATACCAATCAGTTCTTGTGCTTTGGCTAGACATACAGCTACAGTGCTACAATGGCCACTCTTAGTAGTAGAGTAACAGACCTTAGTTCAACCAGAACTAAAAGAACAGATATAATGTAAAAAAGAAGTTATGTACTTAGCATAACATTCCATGTTTGTAGTCCATCTTGCCTACATTCTTGCTGGATGGGTTCGGAGCCAATTCTCGGCTCTGACTCGGCCGATACTAAAGCTCGAGAGCTTTTACTGGCTCGAGGCTAACCCCTATCCCATGGTGCCTCACGGCAATTCCCCAGATCTTGTTTGCAAGAAAGTAAATAGGTACATAATAGTCAGTGAACTATCAATAAGTATGCACATACAAACAGAACACTCTGTATTACTATCCATGCCAGGTGGATAGACAACTACAATCAGGTCAGACAGCATAATGGATAGTCCACCAGTTCCTCCAGGAAACAGGAAGGGGAAAGGAGGGTGGGATGCAATATGTAGGCGAGATGGACAACAAACATGGAATGTTATGGTAAGTACATAACTTCTTTATATTATGTAGTCCTATCTCGCCGTAATTCTTGCTGGATGGGACAGTGTCCCTAGCACCTTTATCCCACGTGGCTCAAGCGAAGAGACTCTTCAGCACAGTGGACCCAAAGGATGACCTGTCCCAGGAGGCCAAATCCAATTTGTAATAAGTGATACAGGTATGAGGTCTTGCCCATGTAGCTGCTGCACAAATGGTATCAACAGGGAGTTTTGATCTAAAGGCATATGAAGTTGAAACTGCTCTGGTTGAATGGCCTTTTACTTTGGCTGATAATTGTTTGCTAGCAGCTTTGTAAGCAAATGAAATGCAGTCTGAAAGCCATTTAGACAAAGTGACCTTAGAAACAGGCAAGCTTTTATTTTTGTCTGAAAAAGAAACAAACAATTGGTCTGATTTTCTAAATTTTTTAGTCCTGTATAGTTACCTGATAATTCTGTGGACATCCAATTGGTGTAGTCTGTATTCTGATTTATTAGTATGTTTTGGGAAGAAAACTGGTAGTTTGATAGCTGTGTTGAGATTATGCTCTGAACATACCTTAGGAAGAAAGGAAGGATTAATTCTAAGCAAGACTCTATCCTTGTGGAAAACAATGTAAGGAGGTCAAATGGTGGGGGCATGCAATTCTGAAACTCTCCTAGCAGATGTTATAGCCACTAAGAACAATGTCTTCCAAGACAAAAATTTCAGATCCAATGAAGAAGAGGGTTGAAACGGTGGAGAAATTAAAGATGTAAGTACTAGGTTTAGGTCCCAGGGCTCCGGCGGTTGCCTGATTGGAGGCCTGAGAAGGAGGACTCCTTTCAAAAAGGTTTTGCATAAAGAGTGGGAGATGACTGGAATTCCCATGTAGCCAAAATGATAATTAGAAATGGCAGCTAACTGAACTCTAATTGCAGCTCCTTCATTAAAAATGGATGCCAGGAAGGACATGATAGACTATATAGGAGCTGAGTAGGGATCTATGCCTTGGTTTGCTGCCCAAATGGAGAACCTTTTCCATTTACTGGAATATAATTTCCTGGTGGAAGGTTTGGGTCAATAAATCAGAATGTGTTTGACTGTGGGGGAAAGGGAAACACACCTGGCTATTCGTGGAACTGCAGCAGCCATGCTGTCAATTTCAGGGTTTGGATAGTAGGATGGAACTGCCCTGATTGATGAATCAGGAGGTCTGGAGATGGTTCCAGAATCCATGGTTCCTCCAAGAGATAGGGCCACAGGATGGGGAACCAGACTTGGCGAGGCCAGTAAGGGGCAATGAGGATCAGGGTGCTCTTCAACAGTTTTGCTTTCTGAATCACTTTTGGTATGAGAGGAAAGGGTGGAAAAGCATAAAGGAGTCCCAGAGGCCAATTGTGGACCAGAGCATCCTTGGGTGACATCCCCGGATGGGGAATTAGGGCAAAGTAGCTGCTGCATTTGGTGTTCATGTACGTGGTGAATAGGTCACAGCAAAGCTGGCCCCATTTGTGAAAAATCTCTTCCGCAACTTCTGAATTCAGGGACCACTCATGAGGCATCAGAATTGCTCGACTGAGTTTGTCTGCTATCACATTGGACTTCCCTGGGATGTGCATTGCTACCAGAAAGCATTGAGTGCCCATCGCCCATTTCCATACTCTTAAAGCCTCTCGACAAACTGGGTAAGATTTGGTTCCCCCTTGCTTGTTTATGTACCACACTGCAGACATGTTGTTTGACTGAATCGCAATTTTCCCAGTGGGAAGAGAACTATGAAGTGCTTGCAACGCGTACAGCACCGCTCTCATCTCCAGAACATTTATGTGCAAGTGGTTCTCATGATCCTGCCAAATACCTTGGACCATCATTCCCAGATAATGCCCCCCCACCCTATCTGGGCGGTATCCGTGGTCAAGACTGCATTTTGTTGAGGGGGAGCAGGTGGGTGACCTAGATGAAGTTGATCCATATGTAACCACCATGTTAGATCCTTCTTGCAGGAGTTTGTGATGAGAATTTGGTGAGACAGGGGGAGATCCTGCATTGACCACTGTGCAAATAGTAGCCACTGGAGTACTCTCATGTGCAGATGGGCTATGGGAACTAAGAGAATGGTGGAAGCCATAGTCCCTAGGACCTGAAGGACTATCCTGGCCTGTACTTTGTCTTTCTTTAGCAAGGATCTGACTTGGTCGTGCAATGATTCTATCTTTTCTGGTGTCAGTTTTGCTGTCATGGTGGTTAGTCTATTTCTGAGCCTAAGAATACAACGTACTGTGATGGAGATCAGGCTGATTTTTTTTTTAGGTTTATTGTAATGCCTAATCTGGTGCACAAGGATAGAGTCTTGTTCCTTGTTCTGATTAGTTGGTGTTTGGTGGTAGCAGTGAGGAGCCAGTCGTCTAGGTACGGAAACACTTGGAATCCTTGACGTCTCAGGTGAGCCATTACCACTGCCATACCTTTGATGAACACTCTGGGGGCTGTAGTGAGTTCAAAGGGCAGTGTTCTAAATTGAAAATGACTGGCTCCCAGCCGAAAGCATAAGTGTCTTCTGGAGCACCTGTCCATTTTGATGTGGTAGTACGTGTCCTGAATATCTATTGAGCACACCCAGTTGTCTTTCCCAATAAAGGGAAATATCAACTGCAGACTGATCATATGGAACTTTGATTTCTTTACAGACTTGTTGAGTTTGCTGAGATGTAGAACTGATCTCCGGTCCCATCTTTTTTAGAACTAAAAAGAATCGTAAGTTCCAGATCCTATTTGCTCTGTGGGGACTTCTTGGATGACTCTTTTTTGAAGCAACGAGATGACCTCTGATGTTGCACGGTCTAACTGAATGGGTGGCATGTCTGGTAGAGACTGGTTTACCAGGGGTTCGGAAGCAAAGGGAATAAGGTCACCTCTGGATATTATGGCTTGTACCCAACGATCTTGGGAAATTTGTAGCCAGGCGCTTGGGTACAGTGAAAGACGACCCTTGACTGCCTCCAGAGTTGGACAGTCAGGCAACCTCTCAGGGCAATGGAAGGGATGATCAGAGAAAGTATCTCTATCTCCCTGATGTTGCAGACCTCCTCTGCCGCGAAGGCGGTGTCTTCCATTATATCCTCCCCCTCTGCCTCTAGGGGAGGGTTGACCCTGTGCCTGAGGGAAACCTTTTTGGGATTTATAGAACCACATTTTCCCACCTGTTTGACTCTTGGGATAGGGTCTAGAAGGAAGGGAGAAACAGACTCCGACAGCAGATAAGGTTTTCCCTTCCTGCTTGCACCTGGTCAAAGTCTCTTTTACCTATGGTCCAAAAAGAGTTGAACCATCGAAGGGGACATTGGTAAAGGAAGACTTAAAGAATTCCGTGAAGTTACATAGACACATCCAGAAATGTGTCCTAAGAGAAATTCCCACTGCAGCTGCCATGCTCGCTCCATCAGCTGCATAGGAAATCAGCCTCATGGAGGAGTTAGCTATAGATGTAAGGGTGGAGAGCTGCGCAGATACCTTGCCCGTGGATCCCGAAGCTACTGAACCCTGAAGGGTGTCTCCCAACTCCTTCAGGAGATCCCTCTGAAGTCTAGTAAAATGGGACAGGTAATTCAGTGATCGTAAAGTAAATGTCACTAAAGGGAAGGTACGCTTTCCATTGTCCCGGACTCTTTATTAGGAGGATGGATATTAGAAGATGTCTCGGACAACTCCTTTTTTGTGGTTGCTGCTACCACCATAGCAGCCATAGGAATTCCCTTAGAAAGAAAGGATTTATCTTCCGGGGCAGTCATAAGTTTGTTTGGCCTCTTTGGGACAGGCTCCACTGTGTCCAGGGAGGTACAGGCTTTCCAGGATATGACTCCCAAGAGTTGGTTATGAGGCAGTGTCACCCAGGAGGTGGAAGGTTGGGAACCAAAGGCCTCAAGATACACTGATTCATCCTCAGTAGGGTTAGAGGTCTTCCAATCACCCCTCTGTCTAAGGATTTCAAGGATGTCAACAAAGGAGACATCCTCAGAGTGGGATCTAGGGGACCCTTCTGACTCATCCAAATCAGTGTCTGACATGACAGACTCAGGTGAGTCAATGTGCTTCCTCTTACAAAGTCTCTTTCGAGGCAGCTCTCCAGTGGGATAATCTGGGGAGGTCTCAGAAGAGGGGACACCTCCAATGGGGGCTGCTTGAGTCTCTGGTTCCCTATGCTGAGGGGGTGGTGGGGGAGAAGAGGTTGCTACCGGCTGCTGGTGGGACATCGGGTCCAAAGGCAGGGCTTTGGCACTGGACAAAGCTTTCTCTATTGCTTCAAAGACCTTTCCACCCCACTCCAATGATGACCTCCGTTCCGAGGAGACAGAAGGTAGGCTCCGAGCAGGAGAGTCAGGTTACGAAGCAGACGTGGGAACCGAGCTCAGTCAAGCTGAAGCACCAAGAGCAAGGGTGGGTTCTGAAGAAAACCCGGAGTGACTATCCCTCTCAGAGGGAACTCGAGAGCATCAGCTCCCAGATCTCTCGGCTACAGACTGAGCCACTGACGATAGAGTTATCGGTTCTGAGGAAGAAGGAAGAATTGTCGGAACCAAAGGATCCAACTCAGGAGGACCCGAAGTGTTTGACTCCAAGAGCGAAGCAGTTAGAAGATGAGCAGTAGTCTGGAGATGGGACAGCTCTAAAGCCTTTGGGTCCAGAAGAGCTAACTTTTTAGCCAGAGTGAGGTCACACAGCAACCTCTTCACCATCCACTCGATATCCTCATCTGAAAGTGCCCTGGAGGAACGGGTAGAGACAGAAAGAGATCTCCTCCTTTCTAAAATAGGAAACCTCAAAGTTGGTGAAACGAGGTCGATAACTGTTGAGTGTCTCAATACCGAAGGTTGCCTTGGCACTGAGGAAACCAACAGCACAGAGACAGAAGAAGCGGAATCGGAGCCAGAACTCCTTGGCTCTGTTGCTTTAGACTTTTTAGATGGCTCTGACACTGGAACCGAAGATTTTCTCTTCATAGTTTTGGGAGCTGTCTGACCAAGTTCCAGCTGTTCCTGGAAGGAACTAGTCATGATACCCTTGTCTATTAATTTCTCTCATTAAGAACCCTAGTACTGAAGGCATTGCAAAAACTACAGGGTTCTTGTGAATGAGCCTCTCCCAGACAGTACACACAGCTAGTGTGATTGTCAGTCAATGACATTTTTTGCGAACACTTGTCACATTTCTTGAACCCAGAAGGACGGTGTTCTTTATGGTCTCTGTCTTTCTCTTTAGACATGCTGACAAGAAAACAAGGCTAACAATAATAACAATACTAACTATAACTAACAGCAAAGTTATGAAGAGAAGGAACATTTTTTTTTTAAAGGAAGAAGGACTAGCAGTCAGGGAGGAAAGGCCCCCTAATTTAAATGGGCAGCTACGGCCCTCTAACTAAAATGGGCCGTACAATCCTAAAAGGGTGGAATAGGGGATCAAGCACTCAACAACAATCACACAGGTAATAGATAACAATTTTTAAGGTAGAAATATGAAGAAAACAGATGGAAAACAACAAGATTTATCAAAAAACCTTCTACTTAACCAACGAGCCAGTAAGGAGACAACCTCGAAACCTTTGCGGCAAATGAGATCTGGGGAATTGTCGTGAGGCACCATGGGATAGGGGTTAGCCTTGAGCCAGTAAAAGCTCTTGAGCTTTAGTATCGGCCGTGATGGAGCAGAGAATCGGCTCCAAACCCATCTAGCAAGAATTACGGTGAGATAGGACTACATAACATCAATTGTTCTCAATACTGAAACATAATAACTGTAGCATATATGTCACTGTATAAACAGTATGCTTATTTAAAATGATAAGCACACCAGATTGCTCGCTTATGTGTTAACATTAGTTAACAAAGTTACCTAAGAGTAGTACTAAATGCACACACATACATAGCATGGAGCAAATCAACAAAAGAAGCCGGAATCAATATTGCCATTGTATTTCTCCAATTTAAAAACTGTCTTCCATTAAACACTGCACTTTATAATATGCCACAGGGAAAATAATTTAATAAAAACTACCCTTGAAATAAAAAAATAAAAAAATACTCCCTCTAATAGACCCATGTCTTTTAATGGAGATGACATTAGTGAATAAAGTAGAGGAAACTGGTTCCTGCAGATTTAGGCTTTGAATGGAAGTTTTAATATTGAAGTTAGCAGATTATAATACATATGCATTTACCATTACATGAGTGAATGCAGTTGTATTGCTGACTGTGCAGGTTTACAACTTCATTCACTAATTTTATTCATGCAGTTGCCTGCTAGTATGTATTGGTTTGTTCAGAGAATGAATATGTTGTGTTGTAGTGCTGTCTGAGCATATACACAGTGTCATTCCTTCAGTAAATCAAAATGCTTACTTGTTGAAAATGGTGGGTTATAATTTACAACACTGCTACAAAAAAGTTAATCTGTTGCGGCCTAATTCTCATGCTTGTATCCAGCTGGGAGTTCCGACTCAGGAGACACCACAGCAGCCATTCTCCCTCTTATTCCATGCATTATCAGCAGTGCCACCAGCTTTCTGTCTCCTTCAGCCAACAGCCAGAACTGGCTGTCTTTTCCAGATTGCCATGTATACTATTTGAATTACTGATTTTCAACTCCAGGTTTAATTAGAGATTGCCCTCTATTTAAAGCCACTGTCTAATTAAAGCTGAGGTTCAAAACCAGAAATGGAAATTTTATTTATAGCTTCTAACTAAAGAAACACTGTATTAGCTCAAACAGAAAAAAGAAAGCATACGAGAAGTTGAATGTTTTAGAAAAAAAGTGTGAGCCCTGACTAAGCAACATTATCTAAAGTATCCGTGTTTAGGTTTAAGTCATCAACACAGCCAGCCACAAATTATAAACCATAAGCTACATAATCATTTCAGTGTAAGGATTGTTTTAATAATTCTCTTGTTTCATGACAAGAAACTAGCAGGCAGAAATCACATTTGGAAATGCTTTAAAACTAATTATAAGAGTACTTTAACAATAAACACAATGGTCTGAAATGCTGTTTGCAAATAGCTAACAGATGTGTAAGTTCTGTTTGGAGGATTCAATGCAGCAAATGGAATTCTTTTTGTCCAGCTCACTGGTATACGGTTAATGCATTCACGAGGGTGCAGTTCTCATCAAGGGTGTGCCTTGCTTTTGTTTTGATTTTTTTTTTGCCAACATATTACAAAGCAGCAGAGATTTGAAGACACACAATATCATCTTTATTGCTTGCACATGATGCTGTCCTATTTGCTGCAAGTGAATGTGACATTCAGTAGGCAATGAATCAGTCTGAGCATGAAGTGGATAGCAACTCCAAATCAGAAGTCATGGATCTCTAATGAAAAATAGCGGACTGTTCTCTGCTGGCAAAAGAGAAGCAACTAGTTCAAGATGAGGGGTTTAACTGCCTAGCGGTCATCATGAGTGGCAGCTGAGAGGATCAGACCAGAAAATGGGTGCATGAGCAATGCAGCAGGCAATGCGATGGACTGTGGTGTTGATGCAGGAAGTAAGTTATAGGACAAAGCCTTAAATTGATTGGTCAGTCTGTATCACCACCTGTACTAACAGTCATAAGCACTAGGTAGTGATGGAAAGGATGGGATCACTATATAAGTGGCAAAAATAAAGTTCCTTCTCAGGCTTGTTGGGCTCATTCCCTCTGACAGATTGAGAAGACGAGACACTGCTCCTTTGGTTTCAGAGAAAGGGAGCTGACGTGGCTTAAGTGCTTGGTGAGAATACCAATATGTGGCTATGTGGGACGTACACCACATGCAGCACACTGAGAGGAGACCAGAGCTAGACCCAGGTCATACTGAAGAGATTATATCTCTTCATTTTTTTTGAGTGATGTTGGAGTATCAAACAGAATGAGCTGGTAAATGTTGTTAGGTCTAGGAAAGCCTGCCCTGCCCTGTCTGGTTTGCTGTTACCATGATACTCATCATGAAAGTGGTTCTAGAAAATGGATGGCTAGAAGGAATGAGGGATGAATTTCTTTATGGTTGGAAAGACAGAACCTGAGAACAGTTCAGTGTAGATTTAGTTTTTGCAAAGAAAATAGTCATAACCAGTTGCTATAATAACTACTTTCATGGACTGTGGGTAGGCCGGCCTGCTATAGCACAGTGATTGTTAATATTAGCACAATGATTGTTCGTTTCTATCAACTAACAATAGTTATAATTCACTCTAGTTCACATACACTAAGAGCTTGATAATACAGGTCTGGTTATGGGATTTATTAAACAATGGTGCATGTGTATGGGTAAGAAATAAAGTAAAGAATAAAAATGTTCACAACACAGTGTACTAGTCATGCAACAAATGAAATCCCAGCAAAATGTACCATGGAACTTGATTCAGACAAGGTGATCATATTCAAAAATTTAGAATAACCTTGTAGAGCATGTAATATTCAGAGTTGCTTACTATGTTCCACGTTGTTTGGCACATTCTGTGGGGGCATTTTCAATATGGCTATAATAAAGAATAAAGCTGGAAATGGCAACTCAGTCTGCTTCAGAGCTGTACATTCATTATGTATTCATTAGTGCATTTCTTGACACCCACTTTACCCTACTGAGGATCATGGAAGAGCTGCAGTACCTCCTGGTAAGCAATGGGTAAAGGGCAAAGAAAGAGTTCTGTACAGGATGGCAATCCATCTCAGGATGCACTTACATAAACACCTCACACTGAATACACAAACACATATCTATGGGCGATTTAGTAGGATCACCAGTTTATCTATGGTATACTTTTGGATATAGCAGAAAACAGGAGATACCAGAATAAACCCATACAAGCATAGGAAGGAGATGCCAGCTACTCACAGAGGGCACCTCAGCCAAGAACAGAACTGGTAAAGAGGTACTGTACTGCATGCAGCAACTCTAAGCTCTGTAATATTGTGTCCCTCAGCTGTATATTTTCTCTTCTTTTAGAACAATCTTTACTGGTTATCCCACTTGCTCTACTATATACTACAAACAAAAGTGGTTGCAGCAGTGGCAATAAAATGAGTAATATTACTACCTTAGGTTGCTACCTCTAGTTTGTTCTCAAGTGCAACATGAATCAGAATCTTAAGGAGAAGAAAAGCATTGTTTGACATACATGCCCAGCTTTAATTAAACACACTCTTCCATCCTCAGCTCATTTCAGCTGTGGATGGAAGCTGAACAAAACTCCAGTGCCCAATTCATCTATAGTATGCTTTTGGATATGGCAAATCATTTAAAAGAGTCCTTTCATACATATGTTTTCAACACTTTAACCACTGTCAGCTAAATGCAAGCTGTGTTTTTCCCCTGTAACAGAACTCCTGAAATGTAAAAGAAAACTTTACATGCATAATACCTACAGCTTCTAATTAGAGATGATGACAGGACTTCTGAATTTCTGACTTCTGATTTGCCAGTAGGGGTCAGCCACTTCAGACTTTTTTATAGGTTTCTATCCAGAAATGGAAACTGCCTAGCTTATAGTATTTTGTAGAAAAACTAATGAGGCAATATGTGTTTGCAGCATGTAGACAGACCAACAGATATCATTACATGCACTACTTATGAATTCTCACACATATGACTGCATACATACACAAATACATAATTTCTTTCTTCCTCTGTCTCTCTGTCACACACAAACTCATACACACATGACTACATGCACTCTGTGACTTCTTACTCATGCAAAGCAAGCTATATACACAAATATAATTTAACAAAACATACAAAGTTATAAAACATAGAGTAACATTTGCTCCCCCATATTTATACCCAATTGATGCTGATATACAGTAAAAAGCACAAACATGCATACAAAAACACACACACACGGGTCTATATTACATATCCGAACACTTAAATGTTCGAATTGCTAAAGATTGACCTTTAGTGATCGAACATTCAAATGTTCGAATATGTAACAAAATAATATTAAAAAAAAAAAAAAAAAAAAAAAAGAAAGGGTTTAAGCAGCGGGGCAAGCCCCCCTGCAACCCCCATACCCGAGCTACTTAAATATACCAACTCCAAGATCGTACTTCAGTGCGGAAACAGGAAATTTCCCATTCCCTACACTGTAGCGCGATCTTGGAGTTGGTATATTTAAGTAGCGGGGGGTGTGGGGGGTGCAGGGGGGCTTGCCCCCTACTTACACTATTTTGTTTTTTTTTAAATTTTTATTCATATTCGAACATTTAAATGTTCAATCGCTGAAGGTCAATCTTTAGCGATTCGAACATTTAAGCATTCGGATATGTAATATAGACCCACACACACATATACTCTCGCAGACATGAATACATGCAAAAGCACACATTTTGACTGATAGCAACACACATTAACAAACCCATAGACACACATATGCACAAATCCTGTGGTCCATCGAAGCAGCTACTAATGCACTTACTAGGTCACATATACCCAAACATACACACTTCAACACATCTATATAGATATACACATATATAGATACACAGTCTCACACAGATGCATGTGCATACATACATACATAAATACATATATACATGCAAAAGCACACTTCCTCAAGATGAACATATGTGTAGCTACATATGACATAGCACAGCACACACACAATTATTATAAATCATGAAAAGATAGTTTGACAATTAAACTTCATAATCACATTAATTTTGTTAAGTACACATAATCTCTTAATTGCAGTTGGCAATGAAAAAGTTAAGGATTATCATATGTGAGGGAACACTACAAAAACAAAAGCAGAGAGGCCATCATGAGATAAAACACATAAAGTTGGCTACCTTGTAGCACCTTAGGTTTACTTTATACTTCTAATGCCTCTACTCAGTCTTACTGAGTTCTGTTAAAAGTTATATAATCAGAACTGTCATGTGATATATATATATATATATATATATATGTAAACAAATCAGAGATATTTTATTGATACAGTTATTTGCCATGCATATTTCAAACACAAATCAATCACTCAGGTCATATTACCTGAATTTTCTCTCTGTCCTGCAGGTCTCAGCACAGGAAAGCCACCTGCAAATAAACCACCTAAGGACTGCGGGGATCCACCTACCCCACCAGCTGAAGGTGATGTAGTTGCTCCTCCTCCTTCTCTGCTTCCACCTTTTGGAGCTGCAACAAGAAAGATAATGTGTTACTCTTACAATGTTCAGGCTCTGTCATATCACAGATCAAAAGACTGTCTCATATGTGTACTTCAAATAAAACAAGCTTTAGAACACATGCGGTGACAGAAATTTACATGCAAGAACGTATTTGTAAACCAGAAAAATGATTCAGTCACTTAGATGTACTGACCAGAAAAAGATAATGCTACGGATTATGGAGAACATAGTTCACAAATGGTAGCACATGGTGTATTGTACTGCACTGCAGAAGAAATTAGTTTACATCTTTTTCTGTTAAGTCTGGCTTCTACGGAATGTATTTAATAAGTATTATAAATCATGAAAACATTGTTTGTCAATTACACTTCCTAATTACTTTAATTTTGTAAAGCATATACAACCTCTTAATTGCAGTTTTCAATGAAAAACTTAAGAAAAGGATTAGCGTGATTTCTGAAGTTGGGCATCTCCAAGCTCACAGCTTTCTTAAAAATTAATGAAGATTCACAAAGCTATGAAATGTGCATTGAAATTGATATTATGAGCTAGATTAATGTGATTAATAAACAAATGCAACATCAGACACCTAGGCTCCTATCTTGTGTGACATTCTCACTCACTGTAAAGTGTGACTAGAGATAAACAAGAATGCATGAGATACAATGGAACAGTATTAGGACTCTACCAACACAGAAAACATGCCTTAGTGACTGTCAAGGTTAAGTTTAATATCCACATTGGTTACTTCTAAAACACCTCACTACTGAATTTATAGGCAGCTATTCAAACTGCATAATCCATACTGGGCACGTCCTCATACGAGACCACACAGAGCACATGGTTTCACAACATGAAATGTGGGGTTACTACATAAAGTCTGTAGGGCAGTAATAACAACACTAGGAGACCCTAAAATTACAGTTCAGAGTTTAACCTCTCTACCTCTAACTGCAAAGTAACCATTAAATACATGAATTAGATGATGAACATCTTGGTTATGTATCTAAGCATCAAGACGTTTAAAAATAACCAACTGTCCAAACAACCTATGCATTCACACACAGTTCTTTGTTATACCATGGCAAACATCACAAACATTCATTTTATTACCTGCCTCTGTTTCAACAGGAATACAAACAATATGAAAAATACTTTTAACAACTGATCCTATTTATTATTTTGTTTCCAAACCTCAGCTTATGCCTCATGCTAACTGAGTTGTAATCTTTCAGAAGCCTGACAAGGATATCCTGTTACAAAAGGGTAATTCAGCTGAATGTATATATATTTATATGCAATATTTTTTCTTCATCTGAATGCAAGAGGTTTGTTTGCCTTAAAAGTATTATACTGAATGTAACCACAATGGCTGCACCCCTTGCTGATTGACATGAACATATATGTCAAGGTAGATATCACAGATAAAATCAGGTGCTGCAGAATTTTCTTAATTGTCAGTCAGCTGCAGGCATATGTGCATACACCCACATACCACACAAAATCATGCGCACACACACACACACACACACACACACACACAAGGCATGCACATGAGCACACCCTCTAACACAGACATATATATATATGCAGAAACACACAGGCACACACATGAGCAATACACACACACACACACACACACACACACACACGGTTTCTGTTGAAACTGAGAGGAGTGCAATTGCAATTCTCAGAACAGTGAAATGTGTGATCATGGAAATGTATACCATATCTGAATCTGACAAGAATACTCTGAAGTACCAAAGTCAAAGTAAACTTTATTATCATTCAGAAATCACACAAGTGCAAAAACTGAACAAAATTCTGTATCTCCAGACTCAATGTGCAGATAACCTATAGACTATTTTCACAGACATTTACACATGTAACACCTAGTTATTACATCACGGACATGCAGGTAGACAGACTAACATTGCACATAATTGGAAACATTTTATTACTTTTCGAACTGAACACTTACTTGCATGAGACTTTAGTATTACACAGGTACTTGGCTAAGACATTGCATTGATCCTTGCCATACTGTCAGATTTACAATATTGCCCTTACTCTGAGGTTTAGCAATCTCAAACTTACTATATATAAGTAGCAGGGGTTGGGGTAACTTTACAGCATTACAGAGAATTTTGAGAAGTTACCTTTGTTTACCTTTAAGTTTCATAGCTGCAGGACATCTAATTACAGATCTCAAACATATGATTATGAGCAGACAAGCACACATAAATATTATGTCTATGTATCCCAGACTCTGATATCTTATGTACCAAGTCTCACAGCCCATATCGAGGGGATGGGATGGAGGCGGGTCTTATGGCTGTAAAATAATGCAAATCAGCAATGTGAGAAAAGACCCACTTCTCAGGCGTGCAGTTCAAGGTCTGCATTCCTTGTGGAGATTTGCAGAAAGTATCTCTGTAGCACAGCACAATACACTAATAGATTCTTAAATTTTGAGCATGATAATCATCTAAAAAACAAGTATGAGACAAATACAACAGCATAAGAGGTCTCATTCTACCTGCCTTAATAGCACACTTAAGCAAACTAACAGAGCTTAAGGGAAACATCAGGAAGCTCAAAGCAGAGTATGGAGTTAATATAGCCACTAAAACTAAAAATAATTACAGATCTTTTTTTTAATTATGTCAGGAAGTACAGCACTAACAGCTAACAGTGTTTGGAGGTAAGTCACAATAATACTCCAGTCTCTGACCCAAAGGAAATAGCTAATATCCTAGCTAAAAATATTACTGCAGATTTTACTCCATCCACAGTTACAGCTATGCCATGGGGTCCACAATCTCAGCCACCGCCTTTTATGGAACAGTTTCTCTCAGCCCTCTCAAAAACTAAGGATACTGCATCCATGGGCCTAGATAACATACCAGGTTGCCTAATTATCAGTGCAAATCTAGCCTTTCTGAACCTCCTACTTAACTTCTTTAATCTAAGCCTCTCCACTGGTTACATTCCTTAAGCCATGAAAACCACCACTGTAATACCATTATACAAGGGTGGCCCAGCCATGGACCCTGGTAACTATATACCCATTAGTATCACTAGCCTCATGTGTAAAGCTATGGAGCACATTAGCTCAGAATTCATTAATCTGAACATTAAAAATCTCAACCTTGCACCCTCATTAATATGGCTTTATCAAAGGAAGGTCCTGCCTTGTTAACCTCATTAATTTATTTGAAAAAGTAACTGAAGTAGTGGGTCGTGGTTATGCACTGCATACAGCATATCTAGCTCTGTCCAAAGTCTTTGACACTATTCCCCATGCAAGTATTACTGACAGACTTGTAAATCTGAATATAAATCCTTACATTGTGCGATGGATGGTTCTACCTGACATAATCGAAACCACACAACCAGTCCATAAACACGAAACCACACATAAAAACCCATACAAAACAAAACACATCCCCATTCCACAAACCACACACACAACACAAGCACACCAAAATCCCATAAGCCACACACTAAAACCTTACCCTAACCCTAAGGTCACTATCGCGCGCACACTTACCTACCCCTCCCTCACCCCCTAAACCCTGCAACTCCGCCCCCTCGCCCTCCCTACTCCCTCACTTAACCCCTATTATCCTATCGCCTAACTCCCTAACTACCCTACCCCTTACCCACCTCCCTAAAAACTAACCTAACTAACCCACCCTAACTCCCTCCTCTTAACCCTACCTAACCCTCCCCCACC
The DNA here is from genome assembly GCF_019279795.1 of Protopterus annectens. Taxonomy (NCBI): domain Eukaryota; kingdom Metazoa; phylum Chordata; order Ceratodontiformes; family Protopteridae; genus Protopterus; species Protopterus annectens. Next base: position 372,009,824 of record NC_056732.1, on the reverse strand, counting down.
CTACTCCACCCCTAACACTAACTACCCACAGACCCCCCCCCTCCACCCCACCCTTCACACACCCCGCCACTCACCACTTACCACACTTAAGCACCGTCACTCACTACCGCCTATGTCTCTTCTGGAGCTCCGGATTCCGATGTCGGTCTTCTCAGCTGTCGACGAAGTCAGGTAGAACCGCGATGGATAGCTAACTGGTTGTCTGATAGAACCAATGTGTTTAGAGTAGCATATGCCGGTTTTGAAAGCAAAAACATTATCAGTGGTGTACCACAAGGCTGGGTTACAGGCCCTCCCCTGTTGGGTGTATATTTCTCAGGCTATCAGGCAAGCACTTCTGGCCTATAGTTAACTAAGATGGCAGATTACTGTAAATTGGGTGCTGTTATTCAATCTTCAACTGATTCACAATTGATTCAACGTGGCTTAGATCATGTTAACAATTGGTGCAAAGAAAATGGTCTCAAAATGAATGTGAAAAAATAAAACATATTTAATTTTGGTAAAAATACAGTTTCACTTACCATATAGGGGATTCACCCCTCATGTCCGACACTGTTTTAAGGTATCTGGGTATTCTTATTGATAATTCCTTATCATTTGACCATCATGAATCCATAGTAGTTCAGAAAGCCTTTTATCTCCCCCATCTAGTTTCCAAATCATCATTAGATCCAAAGTTGTCTTAATCCCCATTTACTCATACCTTATCAAACCCATTATTGTATATAATGCACCTTTTGGCATTCATTTATCTAAACATATCACATAACTTGAGAGACCTTGGAGATTCATAACTAAAAAGATCAGTGACTGCAAAAATTTTAGTCATCAGGAGAGACTGGCAGCCCTTTATCTGTACTCATTTTCTTGCAGACTCCTCAATGGCGATTTATGTCTGACCTTTTGTACCAAGAAAGATCAAACAATATTTGATACGTTACAAACATGTCACATACATTCTTTTATACAATTATCAAACCAACATTACATAAATTGGTCAATTTCTGAGTTCCCTTAAACCTAACTCCTCCTCCAAAACATTATTCTGCATGTATTTTCCCCTCAATTTCCATTTTTTTCTATGTCATTTGCTGTTACCCTTTTCTGAAGATCCAACTTCCAGTTCTTTTCTTTTTTCCAGTTCTTGTGTCTAGATATATGGATGTCATCATGCCCCTTTACTTAGCCCTTATTAAGCCAATCATTGAATATAATGTCCTCTTTGGGATGTATCTTTTCAGGCACATGCAAGAAACAGGAACACCCAGAGAGATACCTCACTAAAAGGATACAAAACCTAAACAACATATCCAGATAGGACTGACTCAAAACCCTGTCACTATACTCTGTATATCCTACAGACTGGTAACAGTGACCAGTATCTACCATACAAGGCATCCTCTGACCCAATACTGATGGATTTACTGTACATCAGTAGTCAAATGGCATCAGAAATACTCAGTCTGTGGATCTAAACCTCTTCTGCAATATCAACAGAATAGTTTGGAGAGACAGGTGTAGCTCAAAGAGAATACTGGTTAACTGGAACAGACTTCCCATCCACATAAAACAAATCTCATTCCTGTCAATATTCAAGCTTGATTTAGATCTATGGATGGGAAATAGAAAATATGCCTCAATACTGCCCCTGCACATACCACCTCTCCAGATCTGGCCAAAGCTTTTGACACAATACCTCACTTAGGCACACTTGAGAAACCTACTCAACTAGGAATAAAACCATATAGCACCCACTGGATTGCCAATTGGCTCGCACAGAGAACTCAAAATGTCAGGATAGGTGAAACTACCTCCACAGAAAGACCAGTCACCAAAGGAAGTACCACAAGGCTCAGTAAAAGGACCTCTCCAGTTTGTCATCTACTTCTCTGAAGTAAAAGCAAACACCAGGAGTCTCTGTCTGACAAAGTTTGCGATGACTGCAAATTAGGAGTAGTGAACCAATCCCAAAATGACTCATCCATTCTGCAGGAAGGCTTCTCCCAAACAACCAGTTCCAGAGCCAAGGACTAAAACTAAAAGCATAAAAGTACATTACTGTATCCTTTGGGAAACCAACTACCCTGGGAGATTGCCACACTGACAATACACCCTTAAAAGTAGACCCTTTCATATCGCAGTGCAGTGTTTTGGAAAATATGGGGACAGTAAGAAGCTTATATTTGACCAACATGTGTGTACTGCAGTATGAAAGTCCGTCTATGTTGCACATCTTATAAAGACATAGTTTCCACATTCAAGGATGTCGTTGCCCCCATTTACTCTGTTCTTATCAGGCTAAGCATTGAGTAAAATGCCCCTTTTAACATGTATCTGGCTAGACATAAGCAACAACTTGAAAGCCCATATAGGTTCCTCACAAAGAGAATACAGGACCTAAAACATAAGTCCTGCACAGACTGCCTCAAAGCACTGTCAATGTGTTTAGTATCCTACAGACTATCACTGTATTTAGTATCTTACAGACTGCTGAGAGGGGACCCATGTTTGGCTTACAAGGCATCCTCTGACCCTTTACTGATGGAACTACTGCACATCTGCAATTCAACTGATATCAGATATACTCATTCCAGGGACTTAAACCTCTTCTGTAACTTAAACCACTATTCTGGAACAAATACCCCCTCTATGTTAAATAAAGTGCATTCAAGTGTAACCTGGATCTATTAATGGGAATGAGGAAATTTATATCAGGACTGCCCCTGTAATACTTATGAACAGAGGCAGCACCTAAAAGTCCGTCCTACATCATGGCCTCTATAAACTTTCAATGGTATTCCCTAGAAGTAATCCTTATACTGTGGGTAGTACGTAAGTATACACCTTGAAACAAGGTATGCATAATTTTAACTAACTGGATAGGCTTAAAATGGCTAGCAAGGGCAGTTAACCAATATTCACCTAATAGTCTTTGACCACATATACAGTTTGCATTGTGAGAACAGGTCAGCATAAACAAAGATAGAGGACTACAAATGGGCCTTCTGACTGGTATGCAGCACTTCACCTTATGCAATTAGTACAATTTTTATGCACAGTCATAAAAAATACATATTGTATTTGATTTGAAATCTATGTAGAAATCTAAAAAAAGTTTGTTATGACAGGTACAGAATATATTGGGGGAGAGAAGAATAAGTATTTACTTCAAATGAGGTTTATGCTTGTCACATATCATCCTCCATCGATCTCACCTTTTAACAATAGGATGGGAAAATTCCTAATGGCTATTACTCATCTGTGTGAGTTCCTTTCTTAGGACCCCTATAATATGATACTAAACACAAAGGACAAATAAATGAAGCACAGTGGAAATGGGATGGATTGTCCCATCTATGTTAAGAGAAACCAAAACAACCAAATACCACAAACATACCTGTCAACTTCTTAGAGCAAGAAATCTGGACAAAACCATAAATAATGGGGGAACAAAGGCTCAAAAATAGGGACAATTGCATTAGCAGGAATTTTCTGAAAGGCAGAACATCTGTATCTGAAATGTCTGTCATTTTTTTCTGACTTCGCTCCTCAAAAATTTGCCAGTGTTTTGCTTGAAAACCACAATTTTATGAGAAACAAACCAAAAATAAGAGGCAGAAATCTGGACATTCTACGAAACTCTGTACAGCTGAGAGGTATGACCACAAACCCTCTTAATATGGACTAACATTTTTAGTGAATTATTTGCTGCTGATATTCTCTATTAAGTATAGATATCTAGAATGGCTTGGTGATGCCACAAATGCGTGATTTAGCTATAAAATTATGTTCTGTGGGTGTCAATGTGTTGTGCCTAACTTTTGTAACAAGAAAAAGCAAACAATTATTTGAGTCAAGGCACATTAATGTGTAAATCCATACACCAATTACAGAAAAATTGCATTCTAGAGTATTGAGCACTATCCATTACTGACAATTAGGCATTCACAAATAAAACCCCTACGACAAAGCTTTGTGGGGTGACCTGGTATACATGAACAGACTCAAGGCTTATCTAAAGAGTGCACAGGATACTGTTGGTTCAAAATATGTCACAATAAGCAGTATTACAGTCCTGGGAGATCATTTGTGTCATATTACCATATTCATGTAGAATTTATAGGCTACATAATGGATTACCAATTGAAGATTAAGCACATTCCAAATACCCGCAGGCGGCCCGGACAGATTTAATCATTTCTAAACAGAAAGAATATGAAAGACTACAAAAGAATGAAACAAACTGTAATTAACAATGAGGAAAGCAGAACACCTGGAGTATTTAAAAACTTCATTAAACATCCCTCACCACAAAGGAGGCGCATCTACAGACCCTGGGAACTATCACCCCATTAGTCCAAAGAGTCTGATATGCAAAGCTATGGAACGCATCATCATGGACCTAATAAACAAGGGTATAGGGAATCTCCAATCTCTGGATCCCACACAGTTTGGTTTTGTGAAGGGTAGATCATGCCTGCTCAACTTGGTTGACTTCTTTGAGTCAGTCACCAGAGCGGTGAATGAAGGCAAGGTGGTTCATACAGCCTACCTTGATTTGGCCAAGGCTTTTGATACCATTCCCCACTCAGGAATCACAGAAAAACTCACTAAGCTTGCCAACAACCCCTATATCACTAGGTGGATTGCAAACTGGCTCACAGATATAACCCACAGTGTGAAAGTAGCTGACTCTAAGTCAGACTGCCGATTAGTTATGAGTGGAGTCCCACAGGGTTCGGTCCTGGGTCCACTCTTGTTTGGTATCTACTTCTCTGAAGTCCAGGCCAACACAAAGGGATTCTAGCTAACAAAGTTTACAGATGATTGCAAATTGGGAGTTATTATTAACTCCCCAAGTGATGTTGACATCCTACAGAATGGCCTCACTGTGACCAATGACTGGTGTCAGAACCATGGCCTTAAGCTCAATGCCAAAAAATGTGTCATCCTCTTTGAGAAAAACCCGGTTCCCATGAATTACCACATTGATGGTAGTCCACTGAACACTGAAGATGTTATATGAGATCTGGGAACACAGGTTGACAGCAACCTCTCTTTTGATAACCACATTGCCACTGTGGTCAGAAAGTCCTTCTATGTGGCACATCTCATTACTAAGGGTTTTGCATCCAGGAAGAAAGAGGTCATTGTCTCCCTCTACTCTTCCCTCATTAGGCCAATTATTGAGTACAATACCCCATTTGGCATGTTGCTCACTAGACACCTGCAACAACTGGAGAGACCACAAAAGTACCTCACAAAGAGGATCCTAGGTCTTAAACACTTGTCCTATATGGACAGACTCAAAAAACTCCAACTATTCTCTGTCTCATATCACCTACTTAGAGGTGATCTCTGCTCGACTTACAAAGCCATGTCTGACCCAGCTCTGGTAGAAATGCTACATCTAAAGAAATCCAAATCCCTCCGCACCACATGCTCCAGAGACCTCAACCTCATTACCACAATTAACAGAACATGCAGGAGGGACAGGTTCATAACCCAGAGACTGCCCATGCTATGGAATAGACTTCCCATACATGTCAAGCAGAGCACCTCACTGACCCTCTTCAAGAGAAATCTTGATGAGTGGATGGGAAACAGAAAAATCACCCTGGGGATAACACCAGTGGCTCTACTCGACAGAGGCACTGGGAAATAAGGTTGGGTGGCACTATGCCAGGGTAATCCTATGGCTAGCGTTGTAAAGGCCACTGGGCCATTAGCCTAGTAATCACCTATGAACCTATGATATCAGGTATTTTACACCAATAGCTTGATTGAAAAATTTATGTCAACTATCAAAAAGACTATAAGAGCCAGCAGCCATGGCAACAGATTATTGCAACATAAGACTGACAGTTTTCCTTTCTACCTACAGAAATGCAAATCATGCAGCCACAAATGTCACACTTGCTACACTGTTGCTGAACTGTCAATTTCTGGTCCTTAGTGCAGCAGACCTCTGAGTTGTTAGTGAGCTGCTTTCTGTGTCCAGGGTACAGTGGCTAATTCTTTTTGTCTTCATTTTCCTACTTTGTGAATTTCAGCAAGTCACTTAACCAGACAGTTACTCTTGAAAAGGGACAGTTGTGTCCACTGAATACCCGGTCAACAAATGGAAAAAAAAATTAAGGCTAAAACTTGATGCTAGAGGAATACATGTCCAACAACTTCAACACTTGAATGAGAGAGATCTGAAAAGTTTAACCACAGGATAGTATAATAAAACTGAAAGACTATAGACAATGTAGCCCTCTTTGACATGCACCTGACCAAACATATGCACCAGTTGGAATGACCACAAAGGTTCCTTATGAGGAGAATCTAGGATATAAACACATTTTACTATATGGAATCTCTTACAGCCCCATCTCTATACTCTGCTCCTACAGGTTACTGTGAGGTGATCTATGCCTGGCATACAAGGCATCCTCAGATCCAGCTCAGATGGACCTTTTGCACATCTGCAAAATGAACATTAGAACAACTAGATCCAAGGATTTAAATTTTGCTTGTGACAATCCTCCTACCTCCATGTGTGGGTTTTGTCTCCTCACATCCACCTTTATTTATTCTGTGTTCTCATGCTACCACAGCAAATATAAAGTTAAAGTTCATTTGTCTCAGTAAAAGCTTCTCTGTGAACTAAAAGCCAAAAGTTTTGACAGCTTTAGTGCTACTGTGTTTGAACACTGGATGCTCATCCTTTTGAGACTGGATATGACACAATTGTGAAGATCTTCCTGCTTCTGCCTTGCTACATATTTGCCCTAGGTGCATGTTTTGGAATAGAGAAACACAATTTAAAAATAACCTCTTGCTTCATTATACTTTTACACAGAGGTAGTAAAAATGCAAGTTCAGTTTTAAAAAAAATAAATTGCACTTATCTTCTTTGTTTTAGTTTTGTAATTCTGCAGTGCTACTGATGTTATGATCTTTGGTGGCTGACACCAGCAGCAAATAGATTTGTAGGATCATAGTTATACACTAGGCTAATGACCACCAGAGCCTTTTTAATAGAGCCGTGAAATCCAACTCAATTGTATCCTTATATACCATGGGCAATTATCAGAGGGAGTATGTTCACTATTAGAGACAGAAGCAGACAGTAATACCAAGTATCAAAGACACGGGGGCCAGACCCAGGGTGAATTTCCAATTTCAAATCCATTGGTCAAGGTTAGACTTAAATAGGGTTAGGGATGGACTCTGCTTCACATGGATGGGGAGCCTATTCCAGAGCATGGGGATCCCCTGCACACATACCTGTCTCACCAACATGTCCTATTTATGATCATGACTAAAAATGCCAATAGCACCACCATGGACAATTGTTCCTTTAATAAAACACAAGACAAGTAGACAAATAAAATAAAGTGAAGTCCCCTTAACTGTGTTCAATAAGCGCTTTCAGAATTATCCTTCATCAGACCATATAATTGACTGGGGAAAGCTCAGTTAAAAATCAATTTCATCCAATCTTAAAGTCACTTGCAGGCCAACGCCTTCATTGTAACCTATCAGTTATCAGCCAACAGGATGTTTAAAAATGAATGCACCTATAAAATGTCCAATAGTAGATGATAAATTATGAAAATTGCTTACATCCAATCATAAGGTTCCTTTGGATGCAAGCAATTTTGATCATTTATCATCTACTATTGGACATTGTATAGATGCATTCATTTTTAAAAATCCTATTGGCTGATAACTGATAGATTACAATGAAGGCGTTGGCCTGCAAGTGACTCTATGATTGGATGAAACTGATTTTTAACTGCGCTTTCCCCATGTTCCATTATATGATCTGATGAAGGATAATTCCGAAAGTGCTTATTGTACACAATTAAGGGGACTTTACTTTATTTTGTCTGTCTTGTGTTTTGTTAAAGGAACAATCGTCCGTGGTAGTGCTATTGGCATTTTTACTCATTGTTTTTTTTGCTTTCCAATACACCTTTGACAGCTGAGAGACACATTACTTGCTTTGTTTGTTCCTGCTTTATCTTTAGCAGTTGCTCATGGCAGATGAAGGTACTAGCTCCATGAATGTAAAAGGAAGAAACATGATGGATTTCATGAAGTTTGGCGTAGTACAAGAAAATTCTGTGGACAATCTAAACCCACTATTAAGCTTGAATCTGGATTTGGAAGGTACTTTACCCAATACTACTAACACTCCTACTGAGAATTTTGATATAATTTTTAGTGAAGTGGAAACAGCTGCCTAACATTTTAAAAGACTGCAATGGCAGTGTTTCCATTTGGAAGCCAGCATGCACTATAAAGTTATTCCCTGTGGTATGAGAGTGAAATGCATGCCAAGCTATGGGAACAAATATCCTGATTTACTTGCCAAATGGCAAGCAATACATCTTGAAACTTGTTTTAAATACCTGCAGTTGTTAGTAGATTACTTTAAACATGAAGAGGAGAGTATTACTAAACAGATAAAGCTACAGCAAGCCAAACTGGAGAAAATGGATCTCTCAGATTTTTGTCTGGGCAAGCTAGAAACTTTGCAATTTCATTTAAATCTTTACGACAAGTTAAAGACACAAAAAACACGGAAATTATTGAGGGACAACTCTGACTTCAAGAACGGATGGATATTTGAGTGGCCAAAAGAAGAAAGACCTTTTAATAATAGGAACCAACAAACAGGCAGAATGCCGGTAAATTTAAATAAACAGGCCAACGGCATAGCCTTAACTACTACTGATCTAGCAGTTAATGGCATTAATGAAGGGAGAGAGTCCCTGAAACCCTACCATTACTTACGACTAATCATATAGCGAATTCTACTATCTCTACTGAATGCAGTGAAAGAGCGAGCACATTAAGCCTTGGAACTAAACCTAAAACAGGAGCTGTACACGCCCGTATTATACCACACCTACCGTTTTTTTTTTTTTAAACAAACCTGGCAAAGGAGTCCCAGGTCCAACAGCCAAGAGAGGAAAAGGAAGAAACCGGCATAGAGAACTGTTACAACCTAGTAGTTAATCTATCTAAGATTTCAATTGAATAAAGAACAACTTTCGATGTTAAACAAAGGACTAACATTTATTTCTTCCTTTTCATCTGATTTAAGTGAGTTTTCACTTGAAGCTAAAGGCTTTGGCAGAAATGTTTCTTTGAAGAACATCTTTGGCAATTGTACTAGAGGTCCGATTTCCCAGTTAAAAGTACCTTCATTCCCATCAATCCTCCTGCAGTGGATTTGTTTATTAAGTTGTGTGAAAATGAAGTGGAAAAACTGCGACAGGGTAATCAGCATACTTCGCTCTATCACAATATAACTATGCAGGAAAAGAAGCTTTACTTTCATTGCAGAAAAAACAAGAAATAGTAATCAAGCCTTCTGACAAAGGTGGTGCCATTGTGATATTGGATGCTGAATGGTACTATAACTCTATGATGCATATGTTACAAGATGAAAGAACATATCAGAAAATAAGTAAATTGGAATTAGACAAGATCTATATGATTTATTAATGCAAGGATGTATAAACCAGGAATTATATGAATTTTTAGATACACCACATCCCACAATACCCTCTATTAATGGATTGCCTAAAATTCACAAAGATATTTTTAATCCTCCCACATTACTGATTGTTTTTGGTCGAGGATGGATCACAGAGACCTTACCCTTATACGCATAGAGGTACTTGAAGACTTATCTAATAACAATACCAACCGTTCTTAGAGATACCAGTATGCTGTTAAGCCAATTGAGCTTGGTTAAAAACAAGTTTAAAAAAATACCTCTGTATTTTACTCGTAACTTTAGACATCTGTAATTTATTTACTTCTATTCCAAATGAACATGACATATTGCTCATAAGGAATTTCCTTAGAAGGGATACAACAAATTTGGGCATAGATCTTGTTTGTCTGTTACTTGAGATGGTATTAGAAACCAATATTTTCTATTATGGAAAGAATTATTATTGGCAATACTGGGGAGTTGCCATGGGAACACCATGTGCTAACAGCTACTCTAACCTTGTGCTAGCAGAGTGGGAAAAGGAAAAAGTCCTTAAAGATACTAATCCATGGTTTGAGAAAGTAGTCCACTGCACACGTTTTGTGGATGATATTTTCCTTGTTTGGAATGGACAGAAAGAAGAACTACAAGCTTTTGTAGCGTACCTGAATGAAACTACTAGTTTTCTTAAGTTTACTGTTCAAATTTTGGATACCAGCATACATTTTCTAGATGCCACCGTATTCTTTGATAAAGAAAAAGAGACTGGCACTAGGATCTACAGAAAAGATATATGGAAGAACCATTATTTACACAAAAGCAGTATGCATCCTAAACACATCTCAAGGAACATCATGGAAAATGAAATTACTTGACTCAAGACTTTGTACATCCAACTTTGACTATGAAAGGGAAGCACTACAGTTGCAAAATAATTTGAAGGAAAGAGGTTACACCAATGCAGATGTAATGTTGGACATTGATAAATCAGAAAATTTAAGGAGAAACCAATGAGCTCCATATCTGCATAAGAATGATATCTCTAGAACTGACAAAGTAAATTTAAATCCAACACATGATAAAGTGAATTTTACTTTAACATATACTAATGACAGCCAGCAAGTGTGTGATATTATCAAAAAGTATTGGCCAATCCTAATACAAGATGATAAGATACGGGAAATTGTAGGTGAAACACCTAGATTCACATTTAAGAACAAAAAGAATCTGAAACGTCTATTATGTATGAAGGATGGCACAATGGTTACCAAAAATAGAACAAGAAAAGGAACCTTCTATTGTGGGAGAGGTCTGGCATGTCATAGCATTGATACCAGCAATCTATTTAAACATCCTGTCAGTGGAATTGAGTGCTGTTTTTCCTGTCAGGCTGATTCCCATACTGAACATGTGGTATACCTGGCCACTTGTTCTGGCTGTTCTGGGCAAAACTGACCAGATGTTTAAAAACAGAGTATTGAGACATCTTCGTGACATCCAAAATAAAGATACTAAAAACTGTCTTGCTAATCATATTATACAATTCCCTTCTCACTGTTTTTATTTTAAAGTTATAGAGAATACATTTTTGGGCATGAAGCAAGGAGATATTACTAATGATACAGAACGCAATGAGGTGAAATGGATTTAATTTAAGAGCAGATAGACAGCCAGGCCTAAATGTGGTTGTTCCGCGATGACCTATTTTAAAGAACAGAAGGCCCACCGCTGGACATTAAAGAGGTGTGTTCACCTCTATACATTTTGATTGGTTGACAATTGGTAGGTTACTAAAAAGGCGCTGGACTGAAAGGAACCTTATGATTGGATGCAAGCAATTTTCATCATTTATCATCTACTATTGGACATTGTATAGATGCATTCATTTTTAAACAACCCATTGGCTGATAATTGACAGGTTACAAAGAAGACACTGACCTGCAAGTGACTCTATGATCGGATGAAATTGATTTTTAATTGAGCTTTCCCCAGTCCATTATACGGTCTGAAGAAGGGTAATTCCGAAAGTGCTTATCATACACAATTAAGGGGACTTTACTTTATTTTATTTGTCTATTTGTCTTGTGTTTTATTAAAGGAACTATCGTCCGTGGTGGTGCTATTGGCATTTTTACTCATTGTTTATTGCTTTCCAATACACCTTTGGCAGCTGCGAGATACATTACTTGCTTTATTTATGATCGTGCACCTCTTCATGCCTTTCTTCCTGGTTTGTGAAAACACAGATTTTTAGTATGGCATGGAAATATTAGCTTGTGCTCTAAAGTGGTCATATTGCTTTTATTTCAGTTTATGATCTCTCCTGAACTTATTCACTGAATAATTACTACAAATGTAGCAAGCAGTTGCTACAGCATAAAAGGAAAATATTTTTTTCTTTCAGTTAGTCCTATCTCTGGACTTCAGAACTGAAGTGCTTTAGCACTCTACATGCTGAATGTATCAACTGCCTGCTACAAATGTAGCAAGCAGTTGTTATAGTTTAAAAGGAAACAAGATCTTTTTTTTGTTCCTTAAGACCTGGCAGAGGACTTTTTTGCTCCTCAACTAGAGTTGAGAGGGTAGGAGATAAATCAGGAGGCAGTACCAGGTGCCAGAATAGCTAGCTACACCTCTCTATGCAGAATACTCGCTGAAAGACAATTTCGCAAAAAACAACAAAGTAAAAATGTCTGAAAGCCAGTTTCACTGAAAGATCATTTAATCAAGTTCAAAATAACTGAAACATGATGCAAGCTAAAATATTCAAATTAAAAGTGCTCAAAATAATTTTTTTGCAAGGGGCTAAGCCGTTCTGCATCCCTATGTGAGGATCTTTGCCCCCCATGCCCTTATATATATATATATATATATATATATATATATGGATTCACTTAAAACACTGAAAATGAGAAAACTTTACAATATAGAAGACCAAAACACTGAAACTTCAAAGCACAAACTTCAAAACACTGAAGTGAAGTGCAATCTTGGAGTTGATATATATAAGTAGCAGGGGGTGGGGGTGCAGGGGTGCTTGCCCACCCTGCTTACACTTGGTGGAAAGTGCTATTATATATGTTGTTTAAACTCAGTATATGTATGATATGTGTTTTCAGTGTTTTGAGTTTTCAAGATTTTGAAGTGTCAGTGTTTTGAGTTTCAGTGTTATGAAGTGAATCGCTCTCTCTCTCTCTCTATATATATATATATATATATATATATATATATATATTTATTAACTCTACAGTCACACAGTTATGTAGACCATACACAGGAAATCACCACCAATGCACACTTACAAACCAGATCAGCAGTGATTATGTATAAGTCACCTCAAGCACCTGATAAAGCTATTTCATATATGCCTAAATATTTCTTCACCAGTAGCTGTACATTTAGTTATACCACAGTAAATAAAATGGCATTTCAGCCAATATGTCAGTGATACAGACTTTCGGCTATTTATGTTCAGTGATTTTGTATTCATTAAAACAGTTATTCAATCAAATGGAAGGTAAACTATATATACGCTTGCACGTGTGTGCGTGTGTGTGTGTGTGTGTGTGTGTGTTTGTATAAAAAAAGAGATAGAGATAGGGAGAAAGAAAGGAACTCTCACAAATAGTACCAACTACCAAATACAAAAAAACATACCAATACCATAAATAAAGATTACATGTCCAACTTTAACAGAACAGACACAGGAGAATAGCTCTCAATGAACCAACAAATGCAAGTGATGAACACTAGGATGAAGTAAACTAAGTTTAATTCGTACAGTACATACAAAACAAGATTTAGTGCTTTTGTCCCACTCCGGGGACTTCATCAGAATACTTACAAAATTTATCTCCTTCCTTCTATACTGTTATTTACATCCTCAATAATTAATTAAAATTAAAATAATTAAGTTTAAATGGCAGCAGAGGAAAGGATATTTAAAGTGGTGCACACAACATAATACACCTATAAGAATGTTCACTGGTCAATATCTACCTTTAAAACATTACATAAAATAAAAATAAAAAAGTACATGAGCATTATATACCTGTAATTTTGAAATAAATATATTTACAAAATAATTCAAGAAATGCAAAAAAATGATTCCATTTAAACCTATGATCAGGACAACATATATAAACATTTGTATCCTTATCAGATCCCAAAGGATTTTTTGATATTTGTTAAAACTATAAGTTAAATATATTAAATATATTAAAGTTTCATTGCATGTATTTTCAGGTGGGTTTTAGAGTTAAGCTGTCATTTAATCTGGTGAGGTGGGGGGTGTTCACATTCAATCTCAATTGTCAAATTATTTCTCTATATTCTAAGAAATATTCCCAGTTACCCCTCCATGAGTTAGAATATTGTAAAATATTAAACATACTGTTTATATAATCAATACTATCGCAAATAACCAAGCCTCCACCCTTATCAGGTTTCATGATTCTTATTGATCTATCTTTTATCAAGACATTTAATAAATCAAATTGTTTTTTACTCAAATTAAACTTACTTCTTTTATTCCTGTTCTGTGTATCAATGTAAATGTCATCCCAGATGGCCTTCTCAAAAGTTACTAAGGTGGGGTTTGTGGGGGGGGGGGGGTTTAAATACACTCCTTCTCATAAATTGTTTATCTGTGACTTTATTCTTTGACACCCCTTCATTTTTATTGAAGAATAAAACTAAATGTAATTTCCTCCCATATAACTTGAGCTCTAAAATAGTGTCCACCACATCGGCTTGCCTGGCTGGTATAAATTTCACACCTTTTTCTAACAATACAAAGTGCTCTGAGGAAATGACTAATTGACTGTAGTTAAAATGTTAAAACCCTTCCTAGATAAGAATTCCCCCATATCAGTACTCTATTAAACCCTTCATCATCTGATCTTGTTCCTGCCCTTCTAATTCACCTCTGTGTTCCTAAACCACCTGTTCCCTACCGGTTCATGAAATCCTTTTGGGTGGACATTTATTGGCCCTGTATGCCTTTCAACCTGCTATCCTTTCTAACCTTTGGAGTTGGAAAATCCTGAAAATAATCAGTAGGCTGTTGTTCCAAATTATAAAAAATGTTATCCCCATATTTTCTATACTCCCTCTCGTCTATTTCATTATATTCTCCTCTGTTTAAAATTTTGGCTCCAGAACCACCCCGCTTCAACCCCCCCAAACCTGGGGGAATTGTTCACTTTCAAATCAGGATAAGCACCTTTGTTCTTATATTGCTCAGTGTCCCTTAAAAGTTTCCTACACTTCTTTTTGAAATTACTGTCACATTTATTATCAGTTCTAGAAAATACATTATAAAATGTAGAACTATATTGTTCAAACAATACATAATTTTGAATAGATTTGGTAAATTTTTAACATTGCTAATTAACTGATTCATTATCTTATTGTTCCACTTAATTAACTTGATCAATTCAAAACTGTGTTGACTGCACAAATTCAAAAATTCAACATACATGGGATCTAAACTATTGAGACCATTAGGAAACTTAAATACCCTTATTCCTTGTTGAACAATCCTTGTTTGCAAGCATTCTGTCAAATAGGAACTGTCCATTTGCAAGCCTCTTGGTTTTAAAAGGCACAGGGTCATACCTCTTAACTTACTCAAGAATTCTGGGGAAATAACAGAGAGCAAGGTTTTGCTGACACTCTACCAGCTTCTAGAAAGTGACACAGCAGATGGCATGAAGAAACTCCTTTGAGTTACAAGGCACAGACAGAAATATAAAGAAAATAGTCATCAAACACCATTCATAATGGATGCCAGCAACAATCTGCTCAGCAGTGCATGGGACATCAATAGCAGATGGGAAGAGCAAATTCTGAAGGAAGAAAACCCCACAGGTGCTGTAGTGTCCTATGCACAGTCTACAACAAAGAGAAAGAAGCCACGTCCTAAAAAAGAAAGAACAGCTTTAAAGAAAACAAAAGTACTAGAGAGAGAGAGAGATTAATAAATGAATAAACAGTACAATGAAGAGTAAGATGGGAGTAGGGTAGTGGAGATTCAGAGATTCAGATCAGTATGCAGAGCACAACTGAACTGATGTTTGCTGTGAGCTGTATAGTGGAGAGAAAGGTGGAGATGAGGACAGCACCCAACAGGGCATTCCAAGACATATAAAAAGCATATGAAAGGTCCAAAGAAGCTGATTTAGTCAGTGATGGTTTAAAGTCCCAGAAACACTGTTATAGAGCAGGCTATGCACAAGGACTTAGTGACAGAAGTTCGGACTCAAAGAGTGGTTCCCAGTGGGAGAGGGTTTGCATCAGGGTTTAGCTGTTCAAACTGGTGATGGCTCATCAATAAACAGGGGACAGATCAACAAGGCTGTTGTATGCAGACAATGTAGCACTACAGGCAGAGTCTGTAAAGGAACTTCAGCAAATGATAGGGGACAGGTGCAAAACCGAAGGCAGATGTGATGAAACAGAGTATAGACAAACAGTTGTCATGGCAGCAAATGGGGGAATCGGAAGAAACTGAAAAACTGAGACAGAAAAGAAAACAGTGAAACTGGTTAACAACTTCAAGTATTGGGGTGGGGGGGTTGAAAAGGATAGTGGTCTGATTTAAAAGGCCAAGGTGTTGCAATCAACTGGCATAGATGGTAAGGGTTGCATGTGACAAAGGAAGTGTCAAAGAAGTTGAAAAGTAAGGTGCACAAAACAGTGACGTGAAAAGTACTTCTGCATGGCATAGAAACTTGTGCTGAGAAGGCAAAGCAGTTGAGGAAGCCAGAAATTATGAAAATGAAGTGCCTGAGATGGATAGTAGGATGCATGCTGTGGGAAAGACAAAGAAATGAGGACATCAGAGCAGAAGCCAAAGTAGCTCCAATTGCAGACAATGTCAAACAGAATAGATTACCATGGTTCAAGTACATTTGCAGGGAAAAGAAGATGATTTGGTGAAGAAGACTAGGAACAGACTTGTCTCCTGTACTACCAATGGACACAGGCAGCTCCTAAATGCTTTATCCCTCGCACGAGTTTCCTCAAATTATGTACGGTATGATCCCAGTTATTGTTATTAGGGGTAATACATAATTATCAACAATAGGATGGGTAAAGCCAATCTATAACCAAATGTGATAGGTTATTTTGATCATTAAAAGGGAAATTGTCTAGGCTTAAAATGACCCACAAGAGTAACCAGCCTAGTACTAACCTATGAACCTATAAGAGACAGAAGGAAAGCAAGAGAAAAGAGGAGGTCT
Source organism: Protopterus annectens (assembly GCF_019279795.1). Lineage (NCBI taxonomy): Eukaryota > Metazoa > Chordata > Ceratodontiformes > Protopteridae > Protopterus > Protopterus annectens. The sequence goes on along the minus strand of NC_056732.1, from coordinate 371,993,072 downwards.
AGCTAAGAAAAGGCTGGACTGAATTTCATAACACATGGGTCATTTGGGAATGACTCAAAGAAGTTAAGAAAGACAGCTGAATTGCAAGAGGTAGTCACATTTGATGTATCTCCCTAACTCCATGTAGAAACAAATGGGAAAAGAGGGATGCCGATTATTTCTTTGTGAGATGCAAAAGGTTTGGGGAAAAGAAGAAACTTTTATAAAAGAATGGCATTAAGTCAGTGATATATCCTCTCTTTTAGTCTAGCAATGTTTGGGGATATAGAACTGAATAACTCCATTAGAGATAAGCTATATTACTACATTGCTAACTGTGCAGATTTTTAACACAGTAATACCCAAAAGATAAATGTACCATTCACAATTAACTTTTATAATTTTATGTTCTATAAGTTTTTTAGTCAGAGATGCCCACATTGGATGTACAATTTTACATGATCACATAACAACCACTGTGACTGTAACACAGAATTTCATCTTTGGCCCACTGGTGTCCACAGTCAAGGATCACTAAAGCCAAACTTGTTCAGTATGCATATAATTCGACCACTGCTCTGTTAGACAGTTCCATTACAACTACTGAATGTAAACTGCAAACCTGCTTTTAGAGGTGCAGCTAGGATGGGGTAAAACAGTGCAGCCATCCCAGGCACAAGGTGTTAGGGGGTGCCACTGTCAGATGCAGATCAGTCAGTAGTACAGCACTGACACTGCATGCCAGTATGGACAGCAATACCAATAATACTATTGTGGTCAGGACTAAAGCAGTTCAGTGCTTTGTATGTGGCAGAATTTGCAGCGAATGATTTGCTACAGACTTAGAAGAAGAAAGATCTGTTTTTTTTTTTATTTCTTTAGTCCTGAAGTGGGAGAAAAAGGATCTTTTTTTTCTGCTCTACAACCCAAAGATGAGGGGGTGTCATATTGGGGGACAGCACCAGGTGCCACATTTACTAGCTAGCCTATCACTCATTCCAAAACTGTCTCATAAAAAGGCAATTGTTTCACTTCTTTCTGGTTTCTCACAAACAAGGAACACTCTTAAGCAGAAGCAAATGGGTCAGAAAAGCAGCTTGGGAAAGATTCTATAGTTAGAAGATGAATGGAACAAGAAATAAATTAATGACTGAAAACTCTTTGCTTCTGTCATCTTTCTCTTATACTCATCCTATCTATTAACTAACTTGTCACAATGATTAGCCTAGACGACTTCTGTGATGAGTGTGAGACACTTAAGTGCATGTTCCTACATCGAGGTTACCCTGAATCACTCTTGGATACACTTATACAAGAAGTGATGGAGAAGAGACGTGATAATGTCTATAAGCCACTTTTACGTGTAAAGAACACTTCGACACCCATGAATTTAGGTACCATGTTAGAAGAAAACCCCACAAATGTAATTGGACCTACTAGTCAGGACGTAACTCAAATTAAAACTAAAAATACAACAAATTTTATTACCGCCTTTAGTAGTGTTAGCTATGCTTGTTTAGCCATTTTACAGAAAAACTGGGAACTGTTTAAGATGTATCTACTTGTTTATGAAGCAGTAGGGGAAAGCCCTAGAGTGCCATTCAGGAAAGGTAAGAACCTTAAAACACTTTTGGAAAATTACAACATGCCTCTAGTACGAAATCCAGGTATGTCAAAATGTTATAATTGTAATTTCTGTAGATATGTGGAGGAAACAAACTGTTTTCAGATTAACGGTACATCTTAAAAATTAAAGGGTAGATTTAATTGTAATTCTACCTTTATTATATACCTGGCTAAGTGTATATTCTGTCCAGCCTTCTATATAGGAAAAACAGAGAGAAGACTAAGGGACAGAATGTACGAACATCAATATGCCATAAAGAAATGTAAACACGAAAACGCCCTAGCAAAGCATATTTCTGTCTACAATAACCACACTTTTAAATTTGTGGCTATTGACCAAGTTAATATTGACTGTAGGTGTGGTCCAAGACCACTCAAACTTGAAGAATTAGAACTAGCCTAGCAAGTGAGGTTAAACGCTTATAGTCATCCTGGGCTGAATGATTCTTGTTCTATTAATAGTGTTCTGAAATTGAATAGCCTTAAGAGGTGACTTGGTTTAAATACACCCCCATTAAATATATTTTTTGTTAGTGGGTCCATATTAATACTTATTTCTATTTCTATCTTTATTTTATTTTTATTTAATGCATTTTAGTTTCAAACAATTTGTACTAGTCTTGGTTGCCTAAAACCCATGGTTAATGAATTATTATTATATATATTTTTTATTGTTTAGTTTATGTTACTTTTAAGTCTCAAGAAGAGATGGTTACTGTCATTTTAAATTGAAGGAAATGCAGGTATATTTATTTAGATGTTAACGGGCTTCCTAATTGTCTAAGTCTTATATATAAGGTAACTTTTCATTGGTTTTAACTGTTTCTGAGGAAGTCAGCTGATTATGCTGGCGAAAAGCACTTAAAATTTTAAACTTTGGTAATAAACTTGTTAGTCGGACTGTCTGGTTGCTTCCGTTCCTGTTTTTTGTTTTATTAGTTGTCAGCCAAGTAGTTTTTAGTATTAACTTGTCACAATCCTTGTTACATAAAATGCAACAGGCCTAGAGCTGAATATCACACTTTGCTGTAGCTACATACCATTGAAGGACCAAGCATTGTTTGTCCCTATATCTGACTTAATTTTGTTCCTTGTCTTACAGCCATATAACTAAATTTTTCACTTAAGCTTTTATACTTAATCAACATTCCCTTGACAATCTAACATCACCAGCTGTAGGCAACCCCAGAGAGAGATTTGTATATCCACATTAGCACATGTTCATATCACTATTACAAAGCCTAAATTTGAAGGCTCTTTGTTTAAAGTTTCTTTGAGAAAATGCAGAAACAAGTTACTTTTCAACCTAAGCTATATAGTAGAAAGAGCGTAATTGAAAAAAGAAATGTTTTGTGATCAATTTGAAATGACTTTATAGAGCAACTTAAATTAAGCTTTGTTTTTTTCTTCCTTTGCCTCCTATTTCCTAAATACAGTACATAGTTTTACTTCCTGTTATCCATCTTCCCTTCCTATAAATGTCCTAATCCTAATTTATTTTTTCTCCTTTAGTTAGAGTGCAATAATCTTTAAATATAATTAAAAGCCATACTTTTCACCATGTTTGCTGAGTTAATTCTTCAAGACCAATTATTTTACATGTTTACATTATATGTACACTTCCAGTATAACCCTCCAGTCTTCTGACAAATATTTTGTCATAATAAAACCTTCTCATAATTTCCACAGAGACTCTCTATATAGGAACTATGGTGTTAACATTTAGGATTTCCTGCTCCTGCAAATCTGCAATCCTTAACACTTCAAGAGTAACTTAAAACCATTTCTAATAGATTCATGATCTTTACACATTTCCTCTGATTCAGATTAATGTATCTTTCCCCATATTGCACACATTTAACGTCTTTTCTGTCACCATTTGGGAACACACAATATTTGATTAAAATAGCATCGTTTTCACTACTAATCTTCTAACCCATTGTAATCCTATTTTCCCCACTATACTTCAAAGACCATTCTGCCTGTCATTTCTCCTATATTCTTCCAAGGTATCATATTAACCACACCATACACGAATAACACTCTGAAAAGTACTTTTTTACAGATACCTGGATTAAGCTATTAGTTGTTTAAGATATCTTTCACCATGTTTTTACGAGTTTCAAGTTAACGATTTTATTTTATTTCTATTTATTTTATTTTTTTTCACTGTTGGCACTCATTACATGCTTACTGAGAATAATCTATGGGTCCAATAAATAAGGCTTCAACAAGTAGTCTCATATAGTTTTGTATCTACACAAACACATTTGCTAACACCTATCTGTGTACATTTTGAATGTTTTTACCCTGATGTAAACATCTTGTGTTTTTTTTGTAGCAAGTTAATCAGAAAAATTGGATGCATAGTGATATATTATTAAGCACTATTTGTGTACTGACTCTCAAGCTAACTTAATTTAGTGGCCTTTGAACTTGCTTTATCTGTTCATATGTAGTAGGAGTAAGCCGGTAAAGTTGCCAGTAACTTACAGTGACACATGAATTTACAAATAATACTTATTATGATTTATTTAGGTTCCAACATTTTAGATGATATTTTAAAGAATAACTTACCTGAAACAATATACTACCTGTGGAGTTTTCATCAAGAACCTTCAGTCTAATACAAATCAGACTTTAACTGCAGTAAACATGAACTTTTGTTAATTATTGAGATCAAAAATGGAATGAACAATTTAATTGTAGTTGCAGGAATGGTGTATTCCTAAGGACAGTTCCAGAATTTATGTCCATTTGGACAGATGATCTTAACCAATTATATGCTTGTACTAATCCATCAGGTAATTAAATTTGTGCCTCTAGCAGAAGAAAGAAAAAGAATCGCAAATACCACTGGACACTTTCTGTAAATAATTATTGTGACAACATTATACATGAATCTGAAACCACACAAGGTATTGTATCTTTGTCTAAAGAATTTGAAAAACAAGCATACAAAGTCAAATTCTAAAAAATACAAAGATGAAATATGATAAGCCAAATAAAAAGAAACAGAATATACTTAATAGCACTGAAACAGATTTCAGTGCTGAATCAGGTGGGAATGGACCTAGTACATCTGATAAGTCATTTAATACTGCAAAACTAAGTGATAAAATTGCAGGTGATACTTTATGAAGCCAAGACATTTTGGAATTAATTCCTCTAGAAACATCATAGAAGGTAATAACTTTGTCTAATAATAAAAATGTTGAAGAATGTGTTTCTGGTACTCATAATTAAACAAATAAAACATGAAGTGAGGTCTATCAGCAATAATGAACAGATTATAAGTGTAGTCAGCTGTGGAGTTCACAGGATGAACATTACACCACCAGTGCTTTCCCAGAAGTCAATGTTAATAAATCTATAAGTAGGAAAAGGAATAGAAACGAAAGTGATAACCTGTTGAGACAACATTCAACAATGCATAAAAAAGCAGAAGCCTAGTGCAGTAAAAGTGTATGTCATATTGACAAGAACAACACACTATCAGATGTTAATTTCTGGCACCACAGTGAGATCCATCCAACTATGAACTATCAAAAATGACTCTTAGTACTTGGCAACTCTGTACTACTACTTATAATTAAACATTTAGGTAAAATATACAAATATAATCACTATCCATTCTCTACCTGCAGTAAAACTGAGTGACATTAACATGCTAAATTATAGATTGCTTGTTGCAAAACTATATAATAGAAACAAGTCATCCATCATACAAATGCACATGATTTGCATTTCATACCTTTAAGTCACAAGAAAAATGCAATTTTATCTTTGAAACAACAGAGACCTTGAGTTGGTTCTTAGTGAAATCATTCATTCAGGTAAGTGAAATGACTATCATTACACGAAGGCTCAAAAACTTAACACATGGTTAAGACAATTTGTCTGGCATTCAATATAAAACTAACAACTATATTAATTGGAATACGTGTTTGATTACCACACTCTTTCAAGAGACTATTTACACCTTAGTCCTTATGGAGCTGTTACCAATAAAATCTCACAAACTGTTAAGCCTTTTTTAGAACTAGAATCAAACACACCAAAAACAATACTACCATTTGTAAAAGATCCAACAGATTTATAAACTGTTAGTTTTGTAATGTCAGAAGTATGAGTAATAAGCATTTCAAACTAAAGATTCTCAATACACTTAATGACTATAAGCTACTTGCAATTGTGGAATCCTGGAATTCTATTGATATTTGTTTTCCTGGTTATGTAAAATTTGAATGTGTAAGAAAAGGAACTAGAAGGGGTGGTACATTATTATTAATACATGAAATCATCAAATGTAATCTGTTTAAAATAGACGTAACACTTGTGTGTATAGTAGTTTATGTGAAATTTCATATATAACACTGAAGTTAATACTTTGCAACCTTAGCTCCAGTATGGATACTACTGCACACTGGAAATATCTGACTAAACTAGGTAACATTTTGGATGGTAATAACATAATGTTGATGGGTGGCTTCTACTATCCTGACATAAACTGGCTTGATTAAACAGCAAACTGCTCATAGTCACTCTAAAGAATTTACTAACGCCATGCTTATCATGCTTTGCATCAACAAGTACTTACTGATATGAGCGCTAATAATATTATTTACATTATAGTGACAATCACTAAGAATATTATTCTCAATATCACAGAAATTCATACCTTGGGAAACTCAGATCAAAACTCTGTGAGTTGAAATGTTGAACTATTCAATTTCAAGATCCTGATATTAGTGTTTCCATTATAGTAAAATTAATTATAGGGAAATTCAAAATATACTAAATTCAATGGGTTGGTGTGCTGAGTTAGCATTAAGTCAAACAATTTAGTTATTCTAGATATGAAAATATTCTGAAATTTAGTAGGGACTGTACAATAAAAAAACAATAGCAATAAAATTAGATCTAAGGTCTCTTTTTGGTGGAACTCAGAATTAAACTTTATAAGAAAAGGCTTTTCAGATTTCTAAAAAAATCTGCTAACTGTAATAAAAAGTAAAGATCTAAAGCTTAAAATTCAAGAAAGAAAATTAGAATGTGAAAAAAAGTTTGCTGAAGACACAGTTAACATTTATAATTATTACAAATATATTAACATTAATACTCAGCAATACTCCTTGATTGGTATACTGAAGGTTAATAATTACAAATCCATCCATCCATAGCCCCCTTTTTCCCAATTTTGCACATGGAGTCAGGCTGTGACATCACCAGTGACTGTCATCTACAGTCAATGTTCACACCACCTGATCCTGTAATGATAGCCAACAAATTTAACAAATATATCTTGTATAATGTACGTAATGAGAGTGTTACAGCTAACATGCTTACAAATTGCATCGTTTCATATGTTCACCCTGTCCCATTACACTTAAGTGTTTAAAGCTCTAAGTAAATCAAGAAATAAATGTCAGTGGGTCCAAATAATATTCTAGCCATTCTACATTACAGCATAAAGCACTCAGTCAGACATCTTCGTAGACAGATTTTCAACAAGCTTTTACATGATAGCTTTTTTGAGTTCTAGATACTATTTCATGTGACACCTCTACATAACAAAGACATCCCATAAGTTTGACATCTCTTCTAAAAGGTTCAAATGGTACATTAGTGACCTTCTAAATGAAAATGTGAATAAGTTGGCCCAATCAATTTACATGAAAATGATCTCATAAAAGGCATTTCTGCACTAACCCACCTAATGGAATATTATGATCAAATATCTCTGGTCATAAATTACAATCTGACCCCTAGTGTTACACATTTGGATCTAACTAAGGCATTTGATTCTCTTCCTCACTCAGCAAGCATCATAACCATGAGAAATACGAACCTTAAGTTATACATAATAAGATAGATTATATCTTGGTAAACTGACATGTTATTTTGTGTGAAAACCAATGGAGCTAGCTCAGAATACCATTCAGTCACGAGTCCCACATGGTCACTTTCAGGTCCCATGTTATTTAGTATTGTGTTTGTAACAATCCCACAGAATAAAAACTGATAGCTAATTAAATATGCTGATGACTGCAAAATATTTTTTTCAATTAGGAAGAATGACTTTTCAAACTATTTGAAATAACTAACTAACTAGGCAAATGCAATTGGAGAAAGATATATGGTGTAACCGCATTGGTTAGATATATGGTATAATCCTGTTGGCAAAATTGTTTTTTTTTTCTTTTTGTCTGGTTTAAAATTCAGTATAAATGCTTTGTTATGTGCTTTGATAAACCTTTAATTAGTAGTCATCTTTTTTACATTAACAACGTTAACTTTAAATGAGGTTGATTTTTATGGACCTCAGCATCTTAGTTTTTGCCTACTTCTTTACTAGATATATTGATATCTTGAGAAGCTGATTTGTGAAACTATTTGGCCTACTGTTAAAAAAACAATCTGATGGCAAGGGATGTTAAGTGTCAGATTATATCAAATAAAATACATACGACTCAGAATATAACAAAAATGTCTACATTTACAATATTAAACAGGTGCAATGCCTAGAATCAATACAGAGGTGGTTCACCAAGAAATTATTAAAACAAAGTAACACGTCATGTAAGAAATGCTAAATATATTTTAATTTATACACCTTAAAGTATTGTTACTTATAAAAAAAGGAAATTTATTTTGGCATACGAAGAAATTTTATGAGCAGCAATAGTAGATATTAACCTTATCAGATAAGTTCTGCTATACAAAAAAGGAAATGAACTTGCAAATGAAAAGTCCTAGGTTTTGACTTAGACAATGATGTTATATTAAGATTACTTGAATTATAGAAGTCCCATCAAGCATTAAGCTGTCAGAGTCCTTAAATATATTCAAAAACAATCTTCAAAACTGGGTATGGGCTTTGGCATATGTTCCTGAAACTGGGGAGTCGGTGTTTACAGATGGTCATTAACCTGAAGTCTACTTATGAAACTTATGAAATGTTTCAGCTGAACTATGCCAGTAAACCAACTGAAACAATTAAATAAATCCTGGAAGAAATTAATGGCAAAATAAAATAAAGTAGTAATATTGAGATATGTAAGTCATAAATGCTTTACCTCCTTGCACTGAATACACAAGACTAGGCACCTTGAAAAATAAAACAATTACTTCATAAAGTGCCAGAGCCTGTACTGTTGCATGTTAGATAAAAGGTCCATAAATAGCTAAATAAAAAAGTTTTCCTCATTGTTATAACGTTGCCATTTCCATTTTTGCCAGTTCAGTAAGTGATATTTAGAATACTTCCTTTCAGTCAAATAGCTTTCTACATGTAATTCTCAAAGATATTAATTTACAGTTCTTAATAATGAAATTAATTTTAAATGTGATGAAATCCAGGAACTGTAGTCATGAATGTTAAGTGCAATTTACAGTTATTCCTGTGTTTCAAGTATAATTTTAGTACAACTACATATTCAAAATTAAAACAATTTTATGCACAGAATGTTCAATAAAGCAAACTGACTGTTAAAGCTAATATGTGTTCTGGCCTAAAATGCCAAATTCCACGAATATTTTCCACTTATCTAATATTCAGTTCAAATTAAAAATTTTCCAGAAATTTTGAAAAATGGAAAAACAGTCTCTCTGTTAATTCTGTATTTCATTCCAAAATATTCCACAGGCCTATTATAACTTGCTCACATTTTTATCAGTCTGTTTGGGATAAACCTGTTGCATGTCATCCTAGAGTAGGTAAGCACTGGCACTTTCCTGAAATAGGCAACTTTACTAACTATTGCCTGACAAACTGTAAGAAAATGTAGATATAATTATCTAAAACTGGAAGTATAATGAATAGCAATCCACCATCTTTATCACACGGTGTGGCAATGTTTTGGATCTTCCTTACGGTTCTTTTATCACTTGCAACTTGTAGTCCTTGATGCTTTAAAATGCTTTCTATTTCTAACTTTTTCCTGACATGTAAATTCAAACAATATTATGTGTTTGACTCAACCTGATCAGCTTTTCAGATATCACCAAACTCAATGCTACTGCAGATTTTTAACTACTGGTGATAGAAACGTTCACAAAGTTTCTGGATACGTAACTGGTAATTTGACCTATGCTATATAATTATTTTGCCTTTTCATTACAGCTTTTACTTGGAATGAATTAAATAACCAGCATTTGACTCTTTACTTTTGAAACATATTTAAGATGCTTTACTCGCTATTAATGCCACCCTTTTATGTGAAATGTTAAAGCATCTAATTCAAATTTGTGTTACTAATGTTAATATAACAGAAACAGCTTTGCATGACAAACCCAGATACTTCAGTAAATATACTCACCATCAATAACTGGGGCACTGCGGTCATTGATTTGTGTCACTTTCTTTAGACGAGCCCCTTTTTGGATATCAGCTAACAGTGCATTTCGACCTTGGTGCTCTTCTTTGTTTAGTTTTGGTGGTTCTGCAGGTCCCTGTCAACAAAAATGCCTCAATTTATATATATCATTTTCACAAACACGGTGTTAATCTAATGAACATTCTGGAACATACAAAAGAAAATGAGTTTATGAGGACTGAATATGTCTTTACTAGAGGACAAAATAGATGGAAGCTATCTTTTGGAAATACATGACTGGTTGTAGTTGAGATGAGTGGTGAAATTTAAAAATGATGATAGGAATAGATGACAGGAATAAGTAAAATTTATAGGAATTTTATTCAATGGTGATTGCGGCTGCTGCTTCTATACTGAAAGTGTGGTTGAAACACGGAATGTTTTACCTGCAGAAGTACTGAAATATAAATATCTAACATGCTCAGTAAGTAATAGGATAGTTTGAAATAAGGCGCTGAAAAGAGATTGTAGGATGGCTTCATGATCTCTAAGCCCATATAAATAAAGCAGTCAACAGGCAGAAGAACTGGTTCTACCAAAAGAAATGCTATAGCAATTATACATTGGTTGCTCTCACAGAAATGTCAGACTTCCGCAACACAGTTAGGATCTTAGCTTTCTAGGATGACTTTTTTTCACTTCTATTAGTGAACCCATTTCATACTTTCATAGTTCTCCAATCAAAGCTGCAAGTTATGTTACTTTTTTAGGCCTTTGCTGTCTTATACACCTCTAACCTTGTGTTTTTCTGTGGTGATTTTAGAAACTTAACGTAGTATATTATACCAAAATAGCATAATTTGTTACGCTGAGATTTTCCATTTTCTAGTGACTGCAATTATAAGTTTTGTTTTCCTAACTAAGGCAAATTAATCACATTTCTGACTTACAGCTTTATTGAATCATTCCCATTTTATTAGATAACCCATTTTTGGAAGATCGCATCAATGTTACATATTGCAATTTTAGTCCAATAAGTGATGCACATGGGGATACTACTACTTTATATCTAGTCTTACATTGTGCTTATCAAAAGTGTATTCAATCTATACCAATAAAATGAATGATCCTTACATTACTTGTAAATAAATATTTGTTAAGGCATACATTAATCTGGGCTGTTACTAAATAAGCATATTAAGGGCTCAGTTCAGAAAAAAGCGCACTTAACTAGAAGGTATAGTTTATAAGTTATGAGGACAAAGAACAGTTGTAAAAGTGGGATCAGTGTAGCTTAAGTTTCAGTGCAAGCTGTTTACATTCTGCAAACCTAAACAGACCTGCTTTTTGCAAAGATGAGTCACAGAGCTTGCAATTTGACCATTCTGAACGGTACATTGAATGTTCTGGCATACTTCTGGTGTGCTACCTAAATTATACATTAAATATATGACCTTTACTAATCAACTCAGCAAGCAATGCTCTTTTTGCTAACATTACTGCAAGATCAGGTTGCAGGGGTAGCACTGACGAAGTTTTACTTCACTCAGGTGTTGCTTAGAAAATGGATGAAGTACTTGACTATCTGCACTTAGTCACTAGACTGATAACACTATATGCAGACTGTTGGTAAAAAGAGCATGCAAAGGATGGTTTACCTGTGAGTGATTGAGGATACTGTTTTGGCTTACCATTTACTGAATATATAATTTTGAAGACGGTAAGTCAAAAAACCTAAAAATAATATATTTTGTGCATGAGTAAAGCCCCCCTCCATCCCCCTGAAGGGGGTGACAAACCTCCTTCTTCAAAAGTTATCTATACCAACTCCACGATCACACCACAGAGAAGAAACGGAGAAAAAGCTCTGAAAAGCAGACTGCCAGCTCACACAATACAATGCATGGCAATGAAACTCACTGTGATGCATCATCGTTCCAATGAAGATGGGTGATGGCAGAGTTGGTGATGACTCACAGGTATGTAGCAAAGAAACATGCAGACCATATAGCATCACATAGCAAAGTGTATTTGTGGTTTTAAATTCTCATCTTTGCTTCATCTTAAGCAGTTGACTGTTTTCAGAAATTCTGTAAAAGCCTGCTTTCTTTTCATACTGTTTTATGTAATTTCTTCTCAAACATTAGCTTCCCAACTTGTTTAACAAGTGCACAGCTTGCTACATACAGCTTTCAGTGAAAATGTGTGTGTGTGTGTGTGTGTGTGTGTGTGTGTGTGTGTGTGTGTGTGTGTGCGTATGTATGTGTGTGTGTCTGTATGTGCACATGTGCATCTCTAAAACTGTCTGCAAAACAACACTTACAGATCAAAAACTGTTGCCCTAATAATTCTTTTGATGAATTATTAATAACACTGCTTTTATGGCGTTCAACAGCCAAATGCAATAAACAGCAGGGTAGCTTAAAGCAGCTGCTGATGACTCAGAATCCAATGCCTTCAAAGTACTTGGTATCATAGTGATGTAAATGCGGGGGCATAGGATCATAGGAAGTTACTAGCCTATTGGCCCTGAAGCCGTTATAAGCCTAGCCAAGAGTTTAGCCCATGTTCAGACAAGTAGGCACCCAATGGCAACAACACGGGTCGAATCCCAGTGGTGTATTTTCTGTGTCACATCCAGTTATCCAGGTTGCGCTTAAAATGGGGTAAAGAAGTACTTTGCTTGATGTGAAGAGGGAGTCTATTCCACAGATGGGGAAGTCTCTGGGACACAAATCTGTCATGCCAACAAGTCCTATTGATGTTACACACCAGGTTGAGGCCACATGTGTGGGTTACTGGAGTGGAGCTTGACTTATGGATATGCAGCAGTCCCATCAAGGTGGAGTCTGAGATCGCCTTTTATACCAGACAGAGGTCACCTCTGAGGAGCCTGTATTTATTTATCTTTTATTTCCAGTTTGATGACTGGGGAAGTCCACTGGGCCAAACAGAGCCCATTTTCAGTGGAGGCCCTTGGAGAAAAGCTCCCAAAGCAGTTTACATAATATGACATAAGTAAAGTATGGAATATACTGTATACAAAAGCATAAATATACAATTTAAAATACAAATACAAAATCAGGGAGTATGTGTTTAAAGAACACAAATGTTAAAATAAAGATGAAGTCAAAATTAATACAGATAATATAATTAATAGTACACGACAAAGTGTTTATACAAGTTTAGTATTTGTTCTAACAATAATGTTAGTGATCAGAGGTAATAGCACATGAGACTGAAGGGAGGTTTAAAAAAGACAACAGTGTAATTTTGGTGGGAAGGGAGCAGGAACAGTCCCAGTTTGAGGTAAGTTAAGAATGGGGTAGAGATTTGAAATTAGAGTGGTTGTGACTATAGCGGAGGGGATTCCATAGTTTAGCTAAGGAGTGTGACAGAAGTAATTGACCAGGAGGGCAAAGGGGTGTACAGATTTTAAGGAGGTTTTGCTTTTCAGATCTAAGAGTATGACTAGGGAGGTAAGGAGTTAAGATAGATGAAAGAGATGGGCAGATGGAGGGTTGGAATATGAATATGTGAGCAGTGGTGAGTTGCATGAATTTCAGGTAATTAGGAAGCTCAAGCCAGTTTAGGGATGGAGGGAAGGGCAATGATGGGTGGAGTATTTGGACCCTGTAGCAAATTTACAGACTTTGTTATAGTAGGTTTCTAGTTTGTTTTTTAGGCTAAGCTGGAGATGAGTAAGTAGACAGCCACCATACATAAGAGAGGGGAGCAGGTAGGAGGAGGATAGAGTAAGTCTGGTAGAAGCGGTTAGATAGAGATTTTGTCTATACAGCAGACCTAGTTTTTGATGTTATTTTTTCTACATTATTTTGGATGTGGCTATCGAATTTTAAATGTTCATCAATAGTGACTCCAGGCAGTTTGGTGTGAGGTACAATACTGATTAAAGTGTTATTGTGGCTTTTTATTTTAAAGGAGCTTTTGCCTATGGTGAAATTTCTCGAAGGAGAGAATATCATGAGTTTTCTTTCGTTAGCATTGACAGTGAGATGTTTGTTTAGCATCCAAGTTTTGCTTTTGGAGAAGGCTTTTTGGGTTTTTTGAAGGAGTTTGAAGGGAGAGTTTGATGTACAAATGATTGTGGAATCATCAGCATACTGGATCAGTGTAGCATTATCTATGGAAACGTTATTAATGAAAATATTGAAAAGTAAGGGGCTGAGAATAGAGCCTTGGAGGCTGCAGGATGGATTGTTGAGAAACGATGACTTGTTGTCTTTTGGAGAGATAGCTTATGAACCAGGCTAAGGAGGAAGGAGAGAAATTGAGGGAGGACAGCTGGAATAAGAGTAGAGGATATGAGACAGTGTCAAAGGCTTTGAAGTGCTTTAAGTACAGGATGGATACGATTTTCCTAGAGTCACGAGCATGGTTAATGGCATCAAGGAAGGACAGAAGAGCAGTGGTAGTACTGTGGCCAGGTCTGAAACTATGTTGTGTTGGGGTACAGAGATGATCGTGTGTTAGGTATGGCAAAAGGTGGTGATAAATGCACTTTTCTAGGACTTTAGAAAGAGGTGAGAGAATAGCTATAGGATGGAACTTAGTAGTGTCTGTGTTATTGCCGCCTTTGTGTAGAGGGGTGACAAAAGCTTTCTTCCAGAGTGAGGGGGCATAGGCTTCTTGGATGGACCTGTTGATAAGAATGGAAATGGGGAGGGGCAATGCTGTCTGCAGCCATCTTAAGGAAGGAGTGAGGCAGATTATCAGGAGCATAGGAGCAAGACTTTAGTTTAACGAGCAGTTTTTTATCCTGCTGGTGGGGATAGGTTTACGACTGAAAGGTGGGGTGTTAGAGGGAAAAGCAGTGGATGGGGGACTATGAGATGGAGAGAAGATGGGAACATTTGCGGTTACTTTGGCTATGCAGTCAACAAAAAGTTATTGAAATTAGATGCAATTTCATGGTCTGTGGAGTTTGGGTTAGGGCATGGATTATCTTTATACCAGGGTTTAGAAGGGTGGAAATGCAATTCCAGAACTTTTTGGGTTAGAAGTATGTTCTGATTGGAGTTTGGAGTAATAAGTCTTACGGTCTTTAGTTATTAATTTCTTCACTGAGTTGCAGAGTTGTTTGAATTCCTTTAGAGAGTTTTTTAACTTAGTTTTTTGGTATTGCTTCCAACATTTATCTCTGAGGCGCATTAGTTTTCTGGTTTCTTTAGATAACCAGGGAACGGTTTTGCCTTTTATTCTTTTTGTTCTAAGCTGTGCTAAGCTGTTTAGTAAGTCTAGGAAGATTTTGTTGAATTAATTAGTTGCACTGTCGAGAGACAGAGTCTTTAAGGGGGCCCAATTCATTTTTTTCAGACAGCTGGAAAACTTCTGTGGATTGAAGTTGGTGAGATTACGAGTTTGAATGTCTTGATGTTGCATTTGGACAGAGGAGGCACACCGGAGGGTATAGGCTGGTAGGTGGTTGCTATGGGGATCAGGTATAATTCCACTGTTTGACATTAGATTGGCATGAGTTGCTCAGATCCAATATAGTGTAGTACCAGAGGAATTGTCTTTACTGGGTCCGGTAGGGTTGTTTATTAGCTGGGAGAAGTTAAAGAGATTAACTGTTTGGATTGGAGATTGCGAGGAGATGGTGGCCTAGTTGATGTTTACATCTCCAAGGATTAGTGTTTCCTTTATGATGTTGGAAGAGAACCATGAGAGAATGTCTTTAAGTATGGGGATGTTATTACCGGGGGGGGGGGGGGTGTAGATGGCAGCTACACATAAAGATTTATTTTTGCTGAGTTTGTATGAAACTGAGTAGAGGGATAGGGCTTTTAGCCCTGGATTCTCCTGGTGAGGAACCTCTGGTCTCTCCAGCTGCTGCATGTGCTTTGCAAGGTACATGCTGAAAGGGGCATTGTACTCGATAATGGGCCTTATAAAGGAAGAATACAGGGATGTTATGACCTCCTTGTCCCTAGATGACATACCCTTTACTTATGAGGGGGGGCCATGTAGAAATCTTTCCGTACAATGGAAGCAACATGGTGGTCATAAGTCAGGTTGATATCAACCTGGACGCCCAAATCCCTCACTACTGATTATGTGCTTAGGACGTTATTAATGTGAATTTGTGGGGGACGTCATTCTCCTCAAAGGGGATGATGCATTTTTTGGTATTCAGCTTGAGGCCATGTTTCTGGCACCAGTCATTTGTTTGGGTGAAACTCTCTTGGAGGACGTCCACATAACTAGGGGAATTTATGACATCACCCAGCTTGCAGTCTGCAAACATGGTCAGCCCATGGTTTTGGCCTGCACCTCAGAAAAGTAAATCCCAAATAACAGAGGCCCCAAGACCAAACCCTGGGATACGCTGTTCATTACAGGTCTACTGCTTGAGGTGGCTTCACCTATTTTGACTAGATGGGTTCTATCAGTGAACCAGTTTGCTACCCATCTTGTAACATATGGATTGATGCTTAGTTCAGAGAGTTTATCTATTATGCCCGAGTGGGGACTAGTGTCAAAGGCTTTGACCAGGTCATGGTAGGTGGTGTGCACCATCATCTCCTTGTCCATGACTTTGGTGACTGTCTCAAAGAAGTTCACCAAATTTAACAGACATGCCCTCCCCTTGAGAAAGCCAAACTGTGTGGAATCGAGTGTTTGGATGCTGCCATTGTCCTTGTTAATGAGGTCCATGATAATCCATTCCATGGCCTTGCAGTTTAGACTAGTTAGGCTGATGGATCTATAATTTCCTGGATAAGTGGATGCTCCACCTTTGTCCAAAGTGATGACAGTGGCTGTCCTCCACTCGGCTGGGATGAAACTGGTACTCAGGCTTTGGATGAATAGGGCGCCTAATGGTGCAGCAAGTTCCTGCCTAAGTTCATGTAGGATGCAGCCTGGGATGTTACCGGGTCCCAAGGGGGCTGTATTTTTTGCCTTTGAAAGAGCAGTGATGACCTGTTCCCTAGATAGAAGGGGAAGGGGGAAGGTATTGGGGAATGTCCTGATTTAATGATGATGGGACAGAGGGGTGAAGTTTTTGCTGAATCTGTCAGCCAGCAAGTTTGTTATATCTATAGCATTTGTATATGTGGTGTCCTTGACCACCAGTTCTGAACAGATTTGGGTGCTTCCTTTAAGGTTGTGGACATATGTGAAGAAGGCCTTATGACTGTCTCTAGTAGATGTGGCCAATTTGGACTCGAAGTTTGCTTTGGAGGATTTCACTAGTGCTCTTATTTGCTTGTTCAGGCTAAGGAGAGATTGCTTCTAATTGTCCACCTGCTCCTTCTTGGTCCTGGACAACAATTCTTTCCTTTTGTTATAGAGTTTATTTACTGCAGATGGCCACCAGACAGGTTTACTCTTCCTTGCGGATGATGATTTAGTCCTGTCAGGTATTCTTGCTTCCATGCATCTATATAAATGCTCGTATAGTGCTTTGGTGCAGTTTTGGATAATGGTGCCAGTTCCAACGGGGGGGGTGGGGGGGGGGCAGTGAAGCTATTTATAACATACCTCAGGAGGCTGTAATCAGCTTTGGAGAAGTGCTTTTGTTTGACCCTAGCTAGAGGGGGGTTGGGGGAGATGGTGACTTCAAAAGTGACTGCTTTATGGTCGGATCTTATCAGGGAGGATGATACTGCAGGGATGCTGCACTGGTTACTCATGTTGGTTAATACCAAGTCCAAGATATCATCACCTCCTGTGGGGGTATCAACTAGCTGTTCCAAGGTGTTTGCATTGACAAAATCGAGGAATCTCTGGGCATTTGTGTTCTGGCATGAGTAGTTCTTCCAATCTATGTTTGGGTAGTTAAAGTCACCCAGGATCAGGGTAAAGGGTTGAATCTTGATAGATTTGAAGTGGCCCAGACAGGCGGATTGAGCATCTTGAGTCAGATTTGGGGGCCGGTAGCTAGCTATGATTTGAATAGGGGTCTTGTCAATGGTTAACAGCATCTGGAGTGTCTCCTGTGTGTCCTACTATTTGACCAGCCTGGAGGTGTGTATGTCTTTAATATATATTGAAACTGCACCTCCCTTGGCTTTACTGCCCACAGTGTGGGCTCTGAATGTATGACAGGATGTGTAACCAGGTAAGGCTGGGTGCTCTCTGCAGCTTTGACTCAGGTTTCTGTAACTACACAGATGTCAGCACTTTCCAGGGTTAAGAATGCTTGCAATGAGTGCAGTTTCATGTTTAGACTCCTAGTGTTTAGCAGCATGACCTTTAATTTGCATTTAGTTGAAATGTTTATGTTGGTAGTTTTAACCTCATAATTTTTCCTAAAAAAGGCACTAAGGGGGAGACAAGAGCCTTTGCCAGAAGCCTGAAGCCCAAGTGAGACAGATGCAGGCCATCTCTGGCAAAGCATTGTGGTCTGTCGATCATATCTTCCCAGGCTGTCAGATACTGGATTCCACTGGAATGACACCAGAAACTAAGCCAATTGTTAAGGGATCATTTTCTGTTTGCATTGAGGCATCATTCTGGGTGACAGTAGAAAGCTGCTTATGGCTAGGGACATAACTGCCTGGGACACATATTTGGTGAGGTCAATCATATCTCTCTTCATATAGTCCAGGGAGGTATGTCTTAAGTCATTCATGCCAACATGGACTATGACAGAGTGATGACATCAGCTGTTACTGAGAGACTTGAGTGCGCATGTGATATGGTGGATTCTGGCCCCTAACAGGCAATTAACCGTGACTTACTCCTCATCCAGCCTGATGAGAGGCACATCTGTGTGCCTCCGAATGGAGTCTCCTATGACTAATATGGTGAGTTTATGGTTAAGCCTTAGTGGCTGTGAGACACAGGTGTGTGGACTATGCATGGTATGAGGGCTGTGGAGATTACATGTGTTTTTGCCTCGGAGGTCTCCTTTTTTTAGCATGCATCACCTGTTGTGCTGCATGGCAAAGAGAAATTTATATATAAATTTATTAAAACAACTGAAAAAATACAATATAAATATTCACATCAGCTGTAGCTCCATAAGAAGCTACACCCACATGGTGTTTCCTGTGTACATCTTGTAAAAAAGTGATAATATTTGTCACAACTGTTAGTGCACAACTTTAAGGTACAGAGCAACCTGCTCCAAGGATCAGTGCTGCTTCAAACAATTTCCAGTTTATATGTTTGCCCACTGGTGTGAACAGCATGCAGTTAGTCACAGTCTTGCTTGTATTCAGCACCCACAGTTTATGAAACATGGTCTGTCATTGTGTCTTGCGCATAGCTGCAATTATTCCTTGCAATTAAGCTCAAAGTTTATTGAATTCCATCATTACCTCTTAGACATTGTTACCTCTTACACAGAAAATCAAAACATTTTCAATAAACATGAACTGAATCAGTATAACTTGTACTAACTCTGTTATTTTAACTGAGTCACAGTACAATTTTATGTGTATTTTTTGTAGGGGCAGGAACGCCATATCTGCTTTTATTTTAGTCTCTACATGACATAACCCACGCGCATGTGTTATATGTTAAAGTGTTGTACTTCTGTTTCAAAAATAAAACATTTCTCTTAAAGCACAAAATTACATCCTCCAGTCTTCTCAACACTTCTAACATCTGTAAATGTCCCTGTGGTCTGTTCTGAGTATGTAAGCAAAATAAATCAAGATATGTGTTAGTATGGGACAAACATTCTAGCAAACATCCTCTTCTCTTAAATAAAGCAAATTTAGACAATGCTCACAAAAGCAAATGACTGCATGTATACACTCCTTTTGGTGTATTTACATTCAAGTATTTTCAGACTGATCATCCAAAATCATCTGGCAATAAGCATGTCTCAAATTTATTTCTCAACTACTGATTCACAGCTAATAAGGCAAGAAAAAAGTATCTCTCTTGAGATATGGAATACTTTTCCAAAGAAGATACTTAGTTAACAGTTAATTTATAATTATGCAACCAAATATTTCCATTATGTTTCAGCATGTACCACAGCAGCAACCAATTTTGCAGAAAGTTATATTTTAATTATTATTTTCAGCAGACTGCTTATTTTTTTCTCTGAGTCAACAGACATATTGCATAAGGAACTGACCAA
The DNA here is from genome assembly GCF_019279795.1 of Protopterus annectens. Lineage (NCBI taxonomy): Eukaryota > Metazoa > Chordata > Ceratodontiformes > Protopteridae > Protopterus > Protopterus annectens. The sequence continues at coordinate 371,973,086 of NC_056732.1, read as the reverse complement.
TGTCTAAAAAATATTTTTGGAGTCAAATAGAACATAAATAGTAGCTGTAGTGTGTCTCCAAAGATCAATTTCTTCCTTAAGCAAAAATTCATCTTTATAGTGTTTGTGTTCCACTTCTCCTTTATGAGAATAAATAAGAAAAGTATTTATCCAGTTTTACTACAGTAACCTTTATCCAGCACCTTCAACTCTTGCCACAGGTCATGTTTCCTCTTGTTCCTTATAAGTACCACCTACATTGTCTTGCAGTCAGTCCTTTCAGTCATATTTGCCTGAGAATCGTAACTCAGTGTGGTAGTTGCCCATGTGCTGTTGCTCAGTTGGCATACAAGTGCTGTGCTGCTTCTTGAAGTACATTGCATTTTAACAACTCTACACTTTGCAGCCTCTCAGAGGAAGAGGAAGACAGTATTTGCACCTGTTATGACTGTTCTTTCTCCAAGATGCAGGCAGTAATACACTAAGTGGTGTGGAGTGTACATAGGGTCCACTTCTAGTTTTATTTTCAGACACTATACATTGTAGAAAGAAAATATTTCTTCTGCAATGAATGTCCACTCTTCTTCAGGATGAATTAAGTATGACCATAACTACTAAACTTCTTTTCATCTCTTTTTACAAGAGACTTCTTATAATATTTGAATTTTGATCTGTACAAGTTGTGGCTGTGTACTGAACATTATAGAGCTTTTTTGTAATTTATAGTCATCAGTTAATGTATCCTCACCCAAAGCATCTACAGCACATTAACCTCTCTTCCTTCCGTACTCTTTCATTTAGGCTCTTTAATGTGATGCCCCTGCATAATGTTACATGTCACTGTAATGTGGATTATGTGTAAATACTGAACATGTTTGTTTGGTATTTCTATTGCTAATGTAATATCTAAAGAATGGTAACATTTTAAATTAGCTTCTAAAAAAAGTCATCATTTATTCCACACAGCATTGTTTCCCACTATTTAAATAGCTTCATAGGTTCAGATGTGTTTACTAGGCTAATGACCACAAAGGGCCTTTTAAGCCTAACCATCATCCCAAATCTCTCTCAAGCTCTGCTACACATGATAAGTGTAAGCAGGGGATTGGGAAATGAAACATTTACATGCAGGGGCCTTGGAGATGAACCATTTACAGGTTGCCTATGTCCATTAGAGATATAGTTGCCAAACCAGGGATGAATTTCCTATTCCCCATCCAATTGTCCAAGTTATACTTGAACTGAATTATGGAGGAACTCTGTTTCACATGGGTGGGGAGCCTGTTCTAGAGAAGGGGTAGTCTCTGGAATTCTTAACTGTCCAGCAGGTCCTATTTACAGTGGATATAAAAAGTGGACACACCCCTGTTAAAATGCCAGGTTTTTGTGATTAAAAAAATGAGACTACAATAAATAATTTCAAAACATTGCCCACCTTTAATGTGATCTCTAACCTGTACAATTCAATTGAAAAACAAGCAAATCTGTTAAGGAAAAAAATATAAAAAATAAAAAAGGTACAATACGCTGGTTGCATAAGTGTATACACCCTTAAACTAATACGTTGTTGAAGCACCTTTTGATTTAATTACAACATCCAGTCTTCTTGCGTACACATGCGCCATCAATTAAAGAGACTCTGATTAACCCCAAATAAAGTCCTAGTACGATTTTCCTGACATTTGCTCAGTTGCCTGCTACAGCAAAAGCCATAGTTCACAGACAGCTTACAAAGCATCAAAGGTATCGCATTGTTGAAAGGTATCAGTCACCAAAATGTGGAGAAACTATGGGACATCAGTGACGTTGCAAAGAACTGGACATACCTCCAAAATTGATGAAAAGACAAGACAAAAACTAGTCAGGCAGGCTGCCAAGAGACCTACAGCAACACTGAAGGAGCTGTAGGAATTTCTGGCAAGTACTGATTATGTACTACATGTGACAACAATCTCCCATATTCTCCATATGTCTTGACTATGGGTCAGGGTTGCAAGAAGGAAGCCTTTTCTTACACAGAAACCATCTAGGCCTGGATTAAATTCACAAAACAATACATCAAGTCTCCCAAAAGCATGTGGGAAAATGTGTTATGGTCTGATGAGACCAAGGCTGAACTTTTTGGTCACAATTCCAAAAGGTACGTTTGGTGCAAAAAAAAATGTTTGCATCACCAAAAGAACACCGTCCCCACAGTGAAGCATGGTGGTGGCAGGATCATACTTTGGGGTTGCTTTTCTTCAACCTTTTGGAGCTTTAGTCAAGGTGGACGGAATTACAAATAGTTCTAAATACCAGTCACTTTTGGCCCAAAACCTTCAGGCGTCTGCTAGAAAGCTGATGATGAACAGGAATTTCACCTTTCACATGACAATGACCCCAAGCATATATCCAAAATCAACAAAATAATGGCTTCACCAGAAGAAAATTAAAGTTTTGGAATGGCCCAGCCAGAGCTCAGACCTAAATCCAGTAGAAAACCTGTGGGGTGACCTGAAGAAGGTTGGGCACAAGAGATGCCCTCACAATTTGACAGATTTGGAGTGCTTTTGCAAGGAAGAGTGGGCAAATATTGCCAAGTCAAGATGTGCCATGCTAAGAGACACCTACCCAAGAAAACTGAATGCTGTAATTAAATCAAAAGGTGCTTCAACAAAGTATTAATTTAAGGGTGTTCACACTTATGCAACCAGCTTATTGTAGAATTTTTATTTTTTTATATTTTTCCCCTAACAGATTTGTTTTTCAATTGAATTGTACAAGTTATAGGTCACATTAAAGGTGGGAAAAGTTTTGAAATGATTTATTGTGGTCTGATTTTTTATGTCACAAAAAAAAGTCATTTTAACATGGGTGTGTACACTTTTTATATCCACTGTATATCACAGGCAAGGTTTAAGTCTTAAGAATGGGTAATTCTGGTGTTGTATGTTTTGTGGATATGCAGGAGGTCCATCGCAGTGCAGTCTGATGATGCCTTGTATGCCAGATACAGATCACCCCCCAACAACCTGCAGGAGATAGAACATAGGGACAGGGTCTTGAGGTAGTCTGCATATGTCATGTTATTTACTCCCTGTATTCTTTTAGTGTGGAAGCCCTGTTAAGTGCCAATTGTTGGGTATGCCTGTTAAAGTGCATACCAAAAGGGGGCATTGGAGGGAAGTGGGGTTCTGAAAATCGATTTAATTTTTTATTTATTGTGTGTGTATGGGTGTGTGCCTGCGCACTTTCACTGAAGCAATACAGAACTGAAAATGTGACATAGGTTCAAGTGAAGGTGAGATGAAGTGACTACATATTAGATAAGCCCGCCAAACATTAATGTGTACATGTAAGCTAACAGTTGGAAATATGCATTCAAAAGTACTGTCATATATAATATTTAGGAGTAATAGCTTTCTATCACAGTGGTTCCGAAACTTTGCAAGCTGGAGGACCCCTTTTATAAAGGAAATATTTTGTTGGACCCCTAAAGGTGACGGTACACATACATTACATTTGAATGCCCCCAACCCCACTAATCAGCCCTCCTGCCACGCAGCCATTTCAGTATCCCATTACGTGGCTATTTCTCCCCAGTTGCCATAAACACTGTTTACAACTCTTAGTATGCATACTGTTTTCTGCTTTACTTCTACAATGATTACAGATATTTGGATTTAATTTAAAACTTGTATTTCAAATTTTATAGCACATGCCCTGATTTGCTAAAGCTAAACAAAGCAATACTGTCTCATAATGAAAACAAACTTGGCATTGAAACCTCTCTGCCTTTGAAACTCACATTCAGTGAAACAGCACTGAAACCCACTTTCAAAGCAAATGCATCTGGTCAGTGGCGGATTAAATTTACCTTTGGGCTGTTTTCAAAGCACAGGTTCTTTTCGGACTATGCAAAAGTTCCTTGATTCACCTTCCTATTTGCATAATTAAATTTTAATACACAATAATTCAATTATAACCCCTGTTTAATACAGCACCACTTGGTAGCACATGTTTTAAATGTATAGTTTTGCAAATTTTTCCAGTAAGCAATGAAACAAAACGTATGAACCAATAATGACAAAACTACCCAATTCGGAACATTTCAACCATAAAAGGCCACTCAAACTTCTGTCATTACAATCCACCAGTATCAGTCAATATGCACAATCTCTGCAGAAATAAAATTCATGTGAATAATTCCACCTTAAAGAGATCTGTAAATAATGAAAAGGTTGCTGCTAGCAAACAACTTTATTTCAGTGTTTCCTCTACAAATTCAGTGCCTGCTGCCCTTGAAGAATAAACTGTCGATTTACGCTACATTAAAAAATGGTAAGCTGGTAATATTGCATGGATGACAAACTGAAAACAGGTTCATAATTACTAGGCATCTCATCCAAAGGAGGACATATTCAGGACTTCAGTACCCAACCCCCTAAAAAATGCAACACAGTAGCAGCAATCCATCAATATGCTGTGGGAGTAGAACCCACAGCCTTCTGCATTAAAACACAAGTACGCTACATGTTGTGCTACTAATACTGCTTTAAAATTCTATACCACAATAGTGACACCATTTGCTTGCTAACTAAACAAAGCAGTTGCACATTGTAAGCAGACTTAGCATGAGCAGCAGTAAACTTCTCTTCCCTTAAAGCTCACAGTTCCTTAAAAATGCACTTGAAACTAAATTCCTTGAAAAATGCACCTGTCATAATGGGGAGACAGAGGACCAAAACTAAGGACACATTTTAATTATTGCTCTTATTAATGTAGAAAGTTAAATAGAACAACAAGTTTTGCATTAGTACAAAGCTTCTGAAGGCTATGAAGTCTAAAGCTCAAATGTCGGCCGTTATTTTCTGACTTCAGTCTTCAATGATTTGCCAGGGATTTTCCAGAAAAACACAATTTTATTAGAAACAGACTGAAAATATGAGGCAAAAATCTGGACATTCTGCAAAAACCTGGATAGCTGAAGGGTATACTGTCTACCTGTTACACACACCACTTTTTCTCTTACACACACACACAGACACACACACACACACACACACACACACACACACACACACACACACACACACACACACACACACACACACACACACACCCTGCCTGCCTGCCTCCCTCTAGCACGCATACTTATGTACCCACCTGCCTCCCTCTTAAACACACACACCTTCCTGCCTCCTCCCTCTCGCACACATACACACAGAAACACCTTCCTGTCTCCCTCCCTCTTACATACACATACAGACCACACACACCTACATGCCTGCCTCACTGTTATACACACACACACACACACACACACACACACACACACACACACACACACACACACACACACAAACATGCGCACACATAAACAGAGAAATACCTCTCAACCTCTTCAGTGCAAGAAATATGGACAAAGCCTGTCATAATGGGGGGGAACAAAGGTCCAAAACTAAGGATACATTTTAAATATTGCTCTTATAAACTTAGAAAGTTGATAGAACAACAAATTTTGTATTAGTATGAATTTTCTGAAACATATGAAATCCAAAGCTCATAAGACTCATTCAGTCCTCAATGATTTGCCAGGGATCTGCCTGAAAAACACCGTTTTATGAGGAACAGACCAAATAAGTCAAAACTCTGGACAACTGACAGCTTAAACCACAAAACATAAAGGTGTATGTAATATTAAAACAAATATTGAAAATAATCCAACTTCTCTTTTCTTGTATTTACAAATGTACCAAGTACATCTGCCAAACTAAAAGCATGTGCATACTTTTCAGCTAGACTCAGTCTTCTTATTTAAGCCTTGGGATTAAAAAAAAAAAAACCTTTAAGTTCTGTCAACAAGATCGTCCGGATCGATCTTTAGCTCTGCATACGAATACCTATATACATACAGCGACCAACATAAATCTATAAATCCAGGAACTGTCTTACTTGGAGGGAACAGACCAGTTGTTTAAATTTCCTTACAAGTTCTAACTGCTGGCAGAAAACACAGGGCAAGTGAGCAGCTGCTCAGTGTCAGCTGCAAACACAGAAGTTGTTTTTTCTTTTTCTCCTCTAAAAACTAAGGGCAAATAGCTGCTTAGGCGCGAATGTGGACATTAAGCTAATCAGCTGCAAATAGGGAAATTTCTTTCTTGTCTTTTTTTTTTTTTTTAAATACATTTTGGATGAGTAGTACAGCTTTTCTTTCTGCATTTACATGGGTCTGGTGGTGGATGATTCCTGAAATCCAGGTGGGTGCAAATGAGCTCGCGGACCCCTAGATTTTATCGTATGGACCCCCAGGAGTCCGCGGACTCCAGTTTTGGAAACACTGTTCTATCACAATGGCTACCCTGTACATATCATGGAATGTAAATGGCCTTACAAATATACACAAAAAGCTAAGAGTACTGAATTTATATTAAGAAATGTACAGTGCAAATTGCAATGGATGGTGCAGTTTTGCAGTGGTCGCATTGTCACCTCACAGCAAGAAGTTCTCCGGACTGATTCTTGGCTGGGGTGCCTTCTGTGTGTAGTCTGCATGTCTTCCCTGCATCTCTGTGGGTTTCCTCTGGGTGCTTTGGTTTCCTCCCACATTACAAAGGCATGCATCTGGGGTGCTTCTCCCTGGGCTTCCACTGAAAATTGGTTTCATTTCAAGTCAGATTTTCCCAATAAACAAATGTTAAATAAATAAAAATAAATGTCGCAGGAAACTTACTTGGACAGAAATAAGCATGAACATTGGACAAAGAAAGGACTTCAGGGTGGGCATTCAGCAGAATATTAAGGACAAAGGAAAAGGGATGAAATAGTACTGATTGCTAGAGTAAAAGTACTTAAAAGTATAGTATTTTTTTCAATATTTACCTCATGTGCAGCATTTAGTACCAGTAGTGACAGAAGAGGGAAAAAGATAACAGTGGTAGATCTGTGGTAGTATGGAGTTAGCATGGGAGGGTGATTACACTGCCATATATTCATATTCCACCAAAAACTGCTATTATGAAAATTAAGAGAATCTGTAATAAATAATCGGGTCTATATTATATTATTGCACCCTTACAAAAGTGAACGATAATTAATCGACCCCATGTAAGCGAGAGCTTACAACGTCGAAACCTCAGCTGTTCCAAAATAAAAAAAAAAAAAAAAAAACTTTAAAACATTACATAATGTGGGGGGGCTTTTCCCCTAAACCCCCTGACATGGGGGGCTGTGCCCCCTCACACCCCCAAATTAAATATACCAACTCCGACATCGCACTACAGTGCCAAAAACAGCAAAGTAATGAAAGCGGCCAAGCAAATTCTTTCCCAGGGAAAGAATTCGCTGAAAAGCCGCTTCGCTATTTTGCCTTTTCGCTCTTTTCGGTTCGATCAAGATGCATTCAACAAACTGCATCTGCGATCTCGTAATAGGGAACCAAATAATCAGCTTTCATCAGGGAATATTCTTTACAGGTGAGGACTAGAACCTGACTTGCCATAATGATGATGTATCAAGGGGACACAGCAGAATATAACAAAAGAGGGTATATTTCTGAAGACATACAGGAAAGTGTTTAGTATGAAAGATAATTCAGTAAAAAGAACTTAGATGGTATTTGCATGTTATTCCTCAAGGTACAAGAACTGGGCTAGACTACAAAGAATTTGTATATGACAGGAGCATGCATATTTAATTGAAAACTCTGGCACAGATCCAATAACTATTTCAGGTCATGCACCAATAAAAACTAAGATAAGCATACAGAGTAAGGAAGTAAAAATTATACATTGGAACTTTTTCACTTGTCTGTTAAAAAAGGGCATTTAAGGAATGGGTAGTGGAAATGATAGGAGAATTATTATGGAAGATATACACTTCTTCAGGAGGAATATCTACTGAGTGGGATACAAGGAAAATGGAGTTTAAAACACGGTAGAAATACGAATAAACAAAATATGCTGTAGTATTTAAAGTAATTACTTAGAAGGGGTTACAAAGGTAGGACTGCACTATAAGCAAATCTTAAAAAACAAGACGAGGAGCAAGTGCAAAGTCCTAAAGGGAAAATAATTCAATGTTTGGATAATATGCATGAGTTTAGAAAAGGTGATATAATCAACAAATTTTTAATATCAACTCCATATCACAAAAACTTTAGCAGAGTGACTTACGCAACAGAAAGTAGAAATGGTTGCCACAAAAGTTAGGGGCCTATATAAAAAATATAACAAGGGATCCTATAGAGGTTATACAGATATTTCAGAAATGTTATGAACATTTATGTAAAGCAGAAGAATGTGGAAACTAAGAAATGGCACAAATGGAAAAAATTTATGGGAGACTGTAATTTACCAAGATTATATGAATATGAGGCTCAACAGTTAATAGCTAAGACAGAAACAGATAAGACAAAAAAGGTGATATATAATCTAATAACAACGGAGATTCCTGGGCATGATGCTATTCCTGCTGACATTTGGAAGTAGGGAGGAAAAAGTGCTAGAGATCAGGAAGGTTTTACATATTAATATTTTAAAATGGGGAAGAACAAGCATTTTGGAAGAAAATTATGGTAGTTATATATACCAAAGAGAGTAAAGACCCTTCAGATCCAGCTTCATATACACCCATTTTAATTTTAAACCATGTTTATGAAGTGTTTATGTCAATACTAGCTAAGCAAGAACATCTGTTGCCAAAATCAACAGATCTAACCAATATGGTTTTGAGGAGAGAAGGCAAACATCTGACAACATTAACAGAACAATGATGATCCAAAGGGAAGGACAGTATAAGACAACACCACTATTTTAGGTGAGTCTTTACACAGAGAAAGCATATGATAAAGTCTGCTGGGATTTTATAAGAACAGGAATGGTAATGTTTGCATTCCCTGACAGAATAACATACTTACTTAAGTCAGGAGGATTCCTTTCTGACAAGCTATATTTGAATAGAGAAACTAGGCAAAGGTGTTCTCTGTCCTCTTTTTATTTGCTTTATATTTGGAGTCATTAACAAAGAATACAAGGGACTCGCAAATTCAAGGATATAACTTGTATGTTAATCGCGTCTACATCATAACATCGACAGCTTAGGTTGTCGAATCCTGAAACATCGACACCGAAGTGTCAAAAGCTAACAGTAGCGAATGGCCATATCATCAAATTCTTTCCTCTGGAAAGAATTCGGGTGGCCATCTGTAAACAAAATAAACAAACACTCCCCAAACTAAATATACCAACTCTGAGATCGCTCTACATTGGAGAAAGGGCAAATCCCTGATAACAGCTATGTAAATGATGTGGCCGTTCACTATTGTAAGCATTCGACGCTTAGGTGTCGATGGTTAAACATTCAACAACCTAAGCTGTCGACAATTCAATAGGAACCCTGTTAATCAACAAAGGTCACCTTTATTCACAGATGATATTATTTCGTACTTGATAAATCCAGAAAGAAAACATATAAGTGTTGTAGAAAAGTTTGACAGGTTCACATTTTTTCAGTATATAAACGAAATAAAGATAAAACAAAGGCAACAGCATTATAATATGTACCTATATTTGAATTTACTTAGCAGTACCCATAGATATTGAAATATAATGAGATGAAGTACTTAGGTGTATGGATTAAAAGGATTATATTACTGCAGATAAGGATATGTGAGAAGAAATTTAACAAAAACTGAGACGATGGAAGCTACGGATTATGGATATCGCAGGTAAGATACAAGATAAAAAAAAATTCTAGTCCCTTTAGTTTTATATACAGGTCTGGTTTATTTTTATAACCAGAGAAGTTATGAACCACAATTAATAAAATGTTGAAGGAATTTGTTTGGGAGATGAATAGGGCAAAAGTTAAATGTCAGAAGTTGATTAACCCCACAGAACAAGGGGATTTAGAATTACCATATTTGAAGTGATATTTTACAGCTACAGAGTTAAGAATTATATACATACAAGCAGAATGTTGAAAGTCAGTGTGAATGGGGATGGTGATAAAACAGGGGGAGTTTAAGAAATAAGTTAAGAGTAGGGTTTTGGATATAGGTCCTTAAGGAGAATAACAGCCATACAAGATATTATATTCATAAAGTTACATAAATATTCCAGGAAATAACCCAACATGGGAATGGAGAAAGGGCATTTTACCAACAGGGATGACTGGGAGTAGGGGGGGACAGAAAATAGGTAAAAAGGGGCTGGAATTTACTGGAGAAAATCAGCAAAGGAACAAAGGTTTTGGGAGCAAATAACTAGAGAGGGAAAGACAGAATGGGATTAGGCCAAGCTGAAGACTTGCATTATCAGTTAAAGACGGTCTTCCCTACTATGGATTGATAGAGTAAAGGCAAAGAGAAAGGGACAGGGGAGTGCTAAACAAAAGAAAAGCTCAGGTAAAATTTTAGTTAAGTCTAGAAAAGAAGTTGCTTTAAAAAGGCAATAATTACTAAGGTATATAAAATACTGCATAATAACTAGAAGAATCAATCAGACAATGTTTGAAAAGATTGGGAAGAGAGAAAGGAAATATACAAAGGAACAATGGGAGAATATGTGCATGGCTCCCAAGTATGCAACAGCATCCAGAAGGTTTAGGATTTTTGCTTGGAAGTGTTTGACTATGTATTTTATACTCCAAGCAATTAAAGAATTTTTCCTCAGGTGGATAGCAAATGCTGGAGTTGAGATGGGAAAGAAGAGATAACTGGCAACAAGTTTTTTTTTTTTTGGAAATAGTTCCTAGGTTTGTATGTATATACTAGGCTAATGACCACTAGAGCCCTTGCAAGCCTAGCCATGCAACCCAAATGTGAACCACAAATTTGATTTATATAGGGGGTGATTTACTGACTGACTCTGTCCATCAGAGACATAGGCACCAGACCAGGGGTGAATTTCTGACTGCCCATCAATTGGTCCAAGTTGCACTTAAAAAGAGAAGGGGAGGAACTCTGTTTCACATGGATGAAGAGTCTATTCCAGAGAATGGGACTTCTCTAAGAAACATATCTGTCTCTCCAGCATGTCCTATTTATGTTGCAAGCAAAATTTAAGTCTTTTGATCTAGCAGTTCTGATGCTGTTTGTTTTGTGCTGAGTTGGCAGATGTACTGAGATGGCAGATTTTAAAAACTCCTTGCAGAATACTTTGTCAGAAACGTCGGCACAGCATATGGCTGTAACCAAGGAAATTATCCTTGCTGGGATATATGATCTGAATTGCCCAGACATATCAAGGCCTTACAAGCTTAATGTTACTGGCTGCCAAATAAGCAATTACTACAAAATGCAAATCAAAATCTAAACCAACTATAACAGAAGTACTGAATATTTTAAAGGAGATAAAAGAGCTACACATAGGATTTGGGAGTAAATTACATAGAAATTAATGGAATTTATGGGAAAATACATTCAGGGTAATGTTCAGTAAGATGAGTGAGGTTTAAGGGAAGGCAGGAACTGAGCAATTTATGTAATGAACTGAATAATTGTTAGAAAGACAACACATATCTACTACCCCAAATTCAGGCAATGGAGCCCATTCTTGAGAGTGAAAGGTGCTAAGATGATAAATTTTATGGAAGCAGTACAAGCAGTATTCAGTTCCTTCTGAAACTCTTTAATTAGTTTAAAACACAGCAACAAGCACCGTATAGCAATGATTAACGTGGTGATGTTCAAAAGAGTAAATAAGTAGAAAACAGTCAATGGCATGAACAATTCACAAACAGGCAGGCAGTAACTTAACTTTACGTATAGTTAAAATGACACTTTAAGCTAAAAAACTTCTTTTATTACTATAAACAGGTGAGCAGTTTCACATAGAGCTTCATCAGACCATTAAAATAGTAGTGGTCATGAAGACATTTAAATAGGAACCACCAGCCAATAAAATACGACCAATCAACTTATAACTCAATATTTAAGAACATACTCATCAAATAAAACAATATATATAAAAATAAATAAATAAATATGTTTGTGCAACATTAATTAAACACATCTGCAGCATTGTTTAAGAATCATATACTTCTACAGAATTAAAGTGCATACATTTTTATAAAACACACTACAGGAGAAACTTAATAAAATTATAAGGGAGAACAGTATAACCACAAATAGTGGATAAAAGACTTGTACTTCAGAAAGATAGACATAAAACAAACACTGTATACATACCTAGAAATGGCGTAATAATGTGTTGTTGTTGTCTTTCGGCTTTTCCCGGTTAGGGGTCGCCACAGCGGGACTCCGGTCCGCTAATGATTGGCAGTTGATTTTCACGAACGCCGAGGTGCCAGCTCGACGTTCAACCTTCAACTAAGGCATGCCCATTTACGCATGTCTTTCAAACGCCCACCCAACCGCGGAGAGGACATGCAGACTCCACACAGAAGGCACTCCCCACACTCCAGCCGGGAATTGAACAGGAGAACCTCTTGCTGTGAGGCAACAACACTACCGCTGCACCACCATGCGTAATAATATATATATGAAATATTAGTTAAGATATCAGGAAATATACACTAGCCTAGAAATGTAGTGATAATAGTGGTGGTAACCCAGAAATAAATAAATAATTCTAAGGGATGATGAATATATTATCAGTTTCAGAGTGGGCTTAATTGAAGCCTTTTCCTTAAGACCTTTCCCTTTATCTGCTCTCATCCAGAGTATCCATCTAACTTCCCTAGTTTCCATAAGGTTCCTTATATCCCCTTCATGCACTGTAACATGGACCTTATCAATTACCATGAACCTAAATATATGGTCGTCGCCTGCTAACATAACATGTTTAGCTACAGCATTGTTGGGAGACTTAATTTGAATATTATATATATGTTCTCTTATTCTGTCTTTAAACGTACGATCTGTTTTACCTATGTAGTATGAATGACAAACAGAGCATATAGCTAAATAAACCACATGCATATCCCTACAGTTAGCATGAACATGGAAAGTAAAACTGTCAACAGTATCTGGATGAATGAACATAGTAGTGTCAATATATTTACAAAAATTGCAGTCACCACATGGGAAAGTACCTAAAACATCTGTATCATGTTGATGGTGATTGGTGGCTCTTGGGTAATATAACATTCTCTTTAAATTGCATTTGTTCTTATATAAATATATTGGACAATCACCTACAATACTTCTAACCTCTGGATCTGTAGTAAGAATCTGCCAGTGTTTGTCTATAACGTCAGCAATTGACTTAACATCTATAGAATAATATAACGGCACTTTCAGACTGGAAGAAGGTGTGTCTAGAACTAAATTAGTCTAATCTACGCTTCTAAAAGAATAGTACGGTTTAGCTCTTTTTTTTCTAAGTAACTCAATATCTAGGATGTCCCTATTGATCTCATGCTCACTATAGCCTCTTGTCAATAATCTATCTTTCAAGGCATCCATCTCTCTATGGAAGCCTGAATTCGAGGCATTGAGCCTGGATATTCTCATACCTTGACCTCGTGTTATGTTCTTAAAAATGTGTTGAGGGTGCATACTGGTGTGATGTAATAAAGTATTCCTATAACAGGGTTTACGGTATACACCTGTATTAACATAACCACATTCAAGCCTCTCAACATAAACATCCAAGTATTCTATTCTGATCTTGGAGCAATTCATTGTAAATTTCAAATAATCAAACTCTCTATTTAGGACTAATAGGAAGTCTTGTAGTTCCTCTAAGGTACCTGCTCATACCAAGAAAAGATCGTCCATAAAACATCGATAAAAAGTCACATATCTAATACAGAAATCCATATGGAATAGAGTTTCTTAATCCCAGAATGCCATGAACATGTTGGCGTAGCTATGGGCACATGAAGTGCCCATAGCTACGCCATCACATTGGAGATAAATCCTATCAAAAACAAAGGCATTATTCTCCAAAATGACCTCCAAAAATAGACATACCAGTTCAACCTGACAATTACTATATTGACTATGTTGACTCAAATACTTCTGGACTGATTGAATGTCAATATCATTTGGAATATTAATAAATAATGACTGTACATCAATTGTGATAAAATAATAATCACTTCCCAATGGTGACATACCAGTATAATCATATAAATCAACTAGGAACTGTTTGGTATATCTCAATATATAACAGTTCCTAGCTATAATTGGTCTAAGTTTACTTTCAACATAAAGGGAGAATGGTTTGGTGAACCATCCTCCACCAGCAACTATAGGTCTCATGGGGGGATTTTGGCCATCCTTATGAATTTTCAGTAGACCTTGGTTGGTTGGTAATAGAGGATGGTCAACTTTCAAGAATTTATATAAATGTTCATCTAAAAGATGACTCTTATAAAGATCTTCTAGCATATGTACAACACTTCTGTGCATATAGTGAACCTTATCTAAATCAATCTGTGCATAAAAATTCTCATCATTGCTCTCATTTGTTGTATATAATC